>NC_135329.1:127225643-127495643 GCF_023851605.1 Tamandua tetradactyla | reverse complement strand
CCCCAGTAGTGGTTGCTAAGCATTTGTTACAAAAAGAAATGGAGAGATCTACTTTTTGAAATTTGTCAGTCATAATGACAATTTCTAAAACCCTTGCAGGACTTAGATATTCTATATTTAGGGACTTAGATATTCTATATTTAGAATATCTAAATTTTAAAGACTTAAAAAATTTAAAGAACTTAGACATTTTCTTCAGGTTCTCCACTAGTGTTAATATGTACCTTTTTTCCAAATAGATTTGCTGGTCATTAAATGCCAATATTAAAGATAAATTAACTCATTTACTTTTCTTATTTTACCATTTGAATTACATGTATTGCAATAATATTTCCAACTGTTTTTGTAGAAAATGTATAGAATTTCAGTTATATTTTGGACTAGATATTCATTCCAAGATTGCTTTAGAAGTGAACTATTCCATTTATAACATCATTTCTAAGGGAAGTATGCGCTGTGTTCTTAACAACTGATTAGCAAATTAAATTTTGGAAACAACCTGTTTGTTAGTAAGGAACTTCTTGTAATTAAAAAGGTAAATCTGTTGGGATAAAAGCAAATAGGTGAGCCAAAATGCAGAAGACTGTGTGGTAAAGAAGTTAGTGTATATTTGTATTATATTGCATCGGTATCACAAAGTGCACTCATACGCATGTACCCATCTGAGTGTCACAAGCTTGAAAACTAAGCAGGGTAGCATTGTTTCATTATCTAAAATTCGCATATGAGGAAAGTGAGTCAATGGATTTACATAACTTTCCAAGTTGGGCAATAAAAGGCTGGGTGGGACTAGTTTTTTAATTCAGTCTTTCCCAGAAAGCCTTTTATATTGGAGTCTGTTTAAGATTTTGCTTGGAAACCAAAAGGTTCTGCTGCTGTTAAAGAAAATGTTTGAAAACCAGTACGCTAAATGAAAATGGCCAGCATGATTTTCTGGGATGAGGTTTAGAGGACAGGCTGAGGTATTACTTCAGGTATAAGATAAACCTCTTTCCCTATAAATCTAATTCTGAGATGAAAATGTGAACAAGTAAATGCTGAGACCCTACTTGGAGTTGAAAACTTTGCTAGCCAGTTTATAGTAATCATTTCATTTATATATTAGGTCTGAAGCTTTTAGGGTATTGCAGAAATCATGCAAGGATATCCAAGTAACACTAAATGCTATAGTAGTTGAACACAATTCATGTGTTGCTTTAAGATGGCTAGAGCTCTTTAGTGACCAAATTTGATCACTACTGTGATGTCTGATTGGCTGAAGGTACCACCAGAATTTTTCCTTTGTGAGTGTGCTTTTTCACACCTCTACTTAAAAAATCTCTCTTTCCTACACAGTGCTCCTAGGCAGAATTACAGCTCTAACTCCAGTGCTCATATGGTACTCTATATATATGTGGCTACAATAGCATTCATCAGAATGTACCGAAATTGTTTTTGACAAGCCTGCCTCATCCCTAGACGATAAGCTCCTCAAGAACAGAGGTTGTTCATCAATTATCTTTGTATCTCGCTTACAGCTAAGCAATAGTAAGTGCTCAACAAATGCTTATTTAATGATGATTCTGTAGTAAATGAAGGTACCCTTTTAATAATGCAGATAAATAAAAGGTCTATCAGGTAACTTATTAAATTAGACTAGAATTCCTGTTGCTAAACATTGTCCTAAAATGAAATGACAAATAAAGAGGTGGATAATGTAATGTTGTGAAGAAGAAGGAAGCAGGGGTACTCCTCAAGCATGTCTTACAGGGGTAACTCAAGCCCCCTGGTAATCCATCTGTGTTTTGTTTAGCCAAAGTGCAACAGTTAAGAATTTATTTTCTGTGTATCCCAGGGTACAATTAAGTAATAAACTCTGAGCTACAGTTTTTATTTGATATAGGAGTTGAGGGATATGCTTGCATGTGTGTGTCTGTGTCTATATATGTAATATATAATGATATCTATATATAATATTTAGACTAGTGCCAAGGACAAACTAAATGCCTTTTATGAAGTTCAAAGAAAGGACAAAGCAATGTGATCAGATTAGAATCTAAAAGCTTTGTACATGTATTTATTTAGGATAATGGCTTCTGATGCAATAAATCTAAAAAAAAATCAGTAACTTAATAAAAGTTTATTTTCTGTGCACAAACAGTCCATGTGAATGTTCTTAGTCAGTCGGTGGCCATCCACTTGGTCTTTCAGAAATAGAGGAGGTACGTTTAGTTTTATAACTTTACCCTCCCCCAGTACTTCCTATTCATCTTGCACTTAGCTTGTTGACGTGGAAAAAAAGAGAGAGGGTGATAAAATTACACTCACTTCTTTAGCACCTTATTCCAGATGTGGCAGTCATCGACTCACATTCCACTGGAAAGAATTAGCCATAATACCATTTCAACTGAAAGGGAGGCTGGAATCTAGTCTAGCTCTCTGCCCAGGAAGAAAAGTAAATGTGGTTGGTGAAAAGCTGACCACTCTCAGCCAATTCTGTTCCCACCCATAGAATACACATGCCCCTCCCAAGGAAGCAATCCAAAATTCCATCCAATTAAAAGAACTCCGCTTGAAGTCTAGTACTTTGGGGTGAGGTGCAGTCCTCTCAATCATGGCCAGATGTGGTTCCTCATGTTTTGATGTCTTATGATGATCTGTGCTGTCCCTCCCCACCAGTTCTGCCATCCAGCATATAAGGGTGATGGTGAGCAAGGGTAACTGCAATACGAACTCCCATTTAGAAAAGACAGCGATGGAAAACATGTGATTTAAAGAATAATAAAGTCCAACTGGGCTGGCACTATTTTTTACCTCTGCTCTGGTAGTGGGGAAATTCCTTGAAGGTTCCTGATTAAAACCGCTGGAAGATTCTGCTCCCTGGACCACTCTCCGTGGTCCTTGATTCCCTCAATCTTTGGGACCTCTTCCACATTCTCTTTGGCCACATGTGAAGAGGGTGTTACATAGTATCTCCTCTTTGGGTGTTAAATTACATGCACATTGTTTCCAGATTCATTAAATTTGGGAGGCTTTACAGTTCACAGAGTTGATTTTTATTATTGCTGGTGTTGTTGCATCATCATTTCTTCCTCGCAGTACAATTCTCACAGATACTCAGTTTTTTATCTGTTTCTTTTTTCATTTCATTCTATCTGCCAGTAGCTACTCTCAATTTTCTTTTATGTATTGCTTTATCTCCTTGCTTGCTTCTCCCTAAGCTTCTCTTAGTTGAATGACTTGGGTGGGGAGATTGTACCCTTAAGTTTGCAGCAAGCCTGAAACATCTTATTCAACTAATATGTCACTGGAACTTTGGTGCTCAAAGCTTTGTTCAAATGTACTTCTCTTATGATTTGGGTGTACAGATTAAACAATTTTAAAAGTGGGCAAAATTCGGGCAGGTCACAGTGGCTCAGCAGGCAGAGTTCTCACCCACCATGCCAGAGACCTGGGTTCAATTCCCGGTGCCTGCTCATGCAAAAAAAAAAAAAAAAAGTAGGCAAAATTCTCGACTCTATTTTCTTTGATCTCTACCTAAAAATCAACTATTTCTTTCCTGGACTCATTTCTTTCTTATAATAACTTGTAGCCTCTAGTAGCCCATAACATTCTGACATTTTCTAACAACTTCCTTAACAGCTACAGGCTGAAGAGGCACATGACCTGTCTTCTAAATTGTCACAGGTCACAGTTTTGTTAAATATTTTCCATTGTATAATATGAGTTTCCAGCTCCCAGTCTGCTAAATCTATTTCCTTGACCTCCACTCTCTGACTTCTAAGCCAAAGCTACACATTTTATTTCTGTTATAGCAGAACACTAATGTTGGTAAGGATTTCTGTTTTAATTGGGGTGAGCAATGTCAGCTGTTATAACTAAAAACACCAAAATTTCAGTGGTGTAAAGGTTTATTTCCTGCTAATTGACTGTCCTGCTGACCAGATGCTCCACTGACACCTTATAGGAGTGATCTACTCCAGCAGGATTGATCTGTTACCGTCTTCTGCCTATGCTTGTGTCTTTGGGCTCCACATATACCATATCCCTTTCCTGTTATTACTATACTTGTGCCTGCCTTCCAGCTGATTTATGCCCTATGGTAGGAGTTCTTATGACCCAATGGTCCATGCATGTCCAGAATTGACAGAGAATTTTGAGAATCACCAACTTTAAATCTGTTGTGTTATTTTAAAGCCCAAGCTCCCTAAAAATAAACATAAAATATCTTATTCTTTCTCACCTCCTTCTTCTGTTGGTTCCAACATTTTGAAGCGAGAAATGGATCAGTTATTATGCATAACATTAGTTTTATTTTCCATAGGACTAAATCTTGACAGAAAAAAGCATAAAAACTTAAGAGAGAAAGGGAAAGAACAGAAGGAAGGAATGTATAAAATAAACCTTACCTGCTTGACTGCTTATCTGGACTCTAGACTGCTTCTGGACAAGGACTTTTTATCTATGGTACTCTTGCACCATACAATGTTTTCCCGGAGTATGTCCATAACACCTAATGGTGAGGAAGAAAGACTCTGAATTCAGATGGTCATTAGTTGAATCCCTTATCAGCCAGTTGCTACAAACCTTGGGTGAATTACTTAACCTTTCTGCGCTTCAATCTCATCATTTGAAAAACAGAGAAAATAAGAGTGAATAAGTTATAAGGCTGTAGTGAGGATTAACTGAGATAATAAATGTAACGAGCCTAGAATACTGCCCTTAGTAAGCTTTCAATAAACAGCGGTCACAATTTTTGGATACAATATATGTTTTAATTTCCTAGGCTGCTCAAACAAATACTGTGAAATGTCTCAGGTTAAACAATGGAAATTTATTAGCTCACAGGTTGAAGCTGGCAAAAGTCCAAATCAAGTCCCCATCAAGGGGATGCTGTCTTCCCAAAAAGCAGCCTTCTTGGGTTGGCTGCTGGCGATCCTTTGCTCATCTGTCACATAGCAAGGCAACATGGCAGCATCTTCTGGTCTTTTCTTTCACTTTTGGGTTCAGCTTCTTGCCTCTTGTGCCTTTTTCTCTCTCTCTGTCTAAATTTCATTCTCTTATAAAGGACTCCAGTTATAGGATTAAGAATCATTTGATTGAGATGGGTCATGCATTAACTGAAGTAGCCTCATCAAAAAGACTTACTTGCAATGGGTTCATACATACTGGAATGGATTAAGTTTAAGAACACGTTTTTCTGGGTTGGACACAGATTCAAACCACCACAGCATATCATGGTAGTTAGAAGGAGGACACTATAGCCAACTTAGTACTAATTCCAGTTCTACTAATTCCTACTCATTCTTCTAAAATGGTCATAACTTCTTTAGGCCAGTTTTTGCATGGCCAACACTCAACAGCATTAATATTATTATTGAATGAGTTATTTGAAAGGTAACATTATTCCAAAGTAAGTAGTTAAACCAATGCTACTTCCTATATCTGATTTTTGTTTGAGGTCTTATTTTTTACCTTGGTGTCAATGTGCAATGCTTCATTAGATTTGTCTACTCTCTAAATCAGAGGGCAAGTCTATGTCTTGTCTTTACTTTTCATTCTTCCCACCTCCTGCTACTACCATGTAATCCAAGTGATGAGAAATCCCGAAGTCAGAAGGAACCCATACTGATAGATCTGCTACCAGAAACACAATAAGCATTTCCCTAATTAGCCAGTTCTTACAAACAGAAGTATTTGGGAAAGAGGGTGGATTGATACCATCTGACAGTGAAAGAAGAATTTGATTTAAGAGCTTTGTTGATTTACCTCTCACATTACCCAAGAGAAATAATAAAGTAAAATAATATTCCAGGAAACTGCATAGCAGTTTTTAATATGAGAGCCTTTTAGTGACTTATTGCTGTTTGCACTAGTGTTTCATGGTTTCTGACAGTATAAAGCTTTCCTAAAGAAAGAAAAAAGAAACAGCCACCCACATTTTGTCTGGAGTTAATATGTATTTTTCCACTTGTCAGAGTGTAGGAGTTTCTCTGTTTATGTAATTACAGCTTTCAAAAAATCACTTAAATAGACATGAGCAATGAAGTGAAATTACATGTGGAATATTCAGATGACACCAAATCTGTTGGGTCGATAGGGTTTTTCTAAGAAAAACTGAGATGTTTTTCAACTCTCGCTTTGATGTAACTGTGCTTTGTTGAATTCCTAAGCAGCTTGCACGTGTTGCTGACAATCCTGACGATGGTCCTGATGTACTATCTTTGCTGATCTTGCTCCCCAAACCAATCAAATATACTTCCGTCCGAGAGATCTGGAGAAAAGCAATGAGCTAAGTCATTCTCTGCAGTTTGAGGCATCATACATCTGAGGAGATCAGGAGGAAAACAAACTTCAGCCAAACTTGTTGCCTTTTTCCTTCTTTTCCTAAAGAGCTAGCAGTACATCAGATGAAGAAATGGAGGAATTAGATATGAGTGTGAGTGAGGAAGGGAAGACTAAGATAATACTGGGCATGAGTTTTTTACTTTTTTTAACAGGCAAAAAATAATATTGAGTACTTCCTTCAACATTTTCTTCTGTTCCTTCTCATATTACATATTTCAAAACTTATATTTAAGTTTATTTTTATTTCTAAACAATTTTACAGGGATAAAATTTTTATACAATAATTATACATTTATAAGTTGTACAATTTGATAGGTTCTGATATGTGCATAACTATAAAGCTATATCCAAAAGCAAGAAACAAACCTATTCATCACCTCCAAAAGTATCTTGCTGCCCCCCTTTTTTTTGTTGTTTTCTGGTGCATGGTCCAGGAATCAAACCCAGGTTTCCTGCATTGCCCCTTTTTAATTCCTCTCTTGCCCTCCCTGCTGTTCTGATATGCCTCCCCTACTTCCACCACCACTACTCTCCTCTTGGCAACCCAGTGCTCTCCTTTCTGTCACTAAGGATTGGGTTGCATTTTCTAGAATTTCACAGTAAGGGAATCATACAGGGTGCCAGTTTAAATCTGTTGTGCACCCTAGAATAACCAATATTGCTGGGTGGGAGCTTTTTGACTGTTTCCATGGAGACGTGACCCACCAAATTGTGGGTGGTAACTTTTGATTAGATGATTTCCGTGCAGATGTGTCTTCACTCATTCAAGGTGGAGTTGTTTACTGGAGCCCTTTAAGAGGGAACCATTTTGGAAAAAGCTTTAGAGCCACCAGAGCTACCAAAACTAACAGAGTCCATATAGCCAGAGACCTTTGGAGATGAAGAAGGAAATGCCCCTGGGGGAGTGTCATGAAACAAGAAGCCAGGAGAGAAAGCTAGCAGATTTGCCATGTGTGCTGAACTTCATCGGCCTTTCTTGAATGAAAGTAACCTCTTGTTGGTGCCTTAATTTGGACATTTCCACAGTCTTAGAACTGTAAACTTGTGTTCTAGTTTGCTAGCTGCCCGAATGCGATATACTAGAAATGGAACAGCTTTTAAAAGGGAGAATTTATTAGGTTGCTAGTTTACAGTTCTAAGGCCACTAAAATGTCCCAAATTAAAGCAAATCTATAAAAATGTCCAAATTAAGGCACCAAAAAGAGATTACCTTGACTCAAGAAAGGCTGATGAAGTTCATGACCATGAAAATGCCCCAATTAAAGCATATCTATAAAAATGTCCAAATTGAGGCACCAAAAAGAGATTTCCTTCACTCAAAATAGACCAACGAAGTTCAGGGTTTCTCTCTCAACTGACAGGTACATGGCAAACATGTGCTAGGTTTCTCTCCAGGCTTCTTGTTTTATGAAACTCCCCCAGGGGTGTTTTCACCCACAAAGGTCTCAGGCTGGTAGACTCTGTGTCTCTTCAAAATGCTTCTTCTTTTAAAAGATTCCAGTAAACTAGTCAATTCCCACCTGGTATGGGTGCAGTCATATCTCCTTCTAATCCAAGGTTAATACCCACAATTGAGTGAGTCACATCTCTGTGGAGATAATCTAATCAAGCTTCCAACCTATAATATTGAATAAGGATTAAAAGAAACAGTTGCTTCCACAAAATTGGATCAGGATTAAAACATGGCTTTTCTAGGGTACATAAATCCTTTCAAACCAGCAAAACTTACAAGTTAATGAATTCCCCTTTTTAAAAGCCATTCCATTTCTGGTATAACACATTCGGGCAGCTTACAAACTAAAACATATGGTACGTATTATTTTTGTGTTGTATCTTGTACTGAGCACAATTATTTTGAGATTCATTCATATTATTGTGTGAATCATTCATTTTTTTTATGGCTGAGTAGTTTTCCCTTGTATAGATACATCACAAGTTGTTTATCTACCATCTGTTACTGGACATTTGGCATATTTCCAATTTTGGGCTATCATAAATGAAGCTGCTATGAACATGTATGTACAAATCTCTGTGTGGATATATACTTTCATTTTAGAGGGGAGGGGACACATATTTTGGAATGAAATGGCTAGATTATATGGTAGATATATGTTGAACTTTTAAAGAAACTGCTCAACTATTTTCCAAAGTGGTTGTACCATTTTAGATTTCCATTAGTAATGTCGAGAGTTCCAGGTCCTCCAAGTCACCAACGCTTGGCATGACCAGATTTTTAAATTTTAACTATTCTTTTAAGTGTGAGGTGGTGTCTTATTGCAGTTTTAGTTTACATTTTCTGAAATGGCATGGTATTGAGCATCTTTTCATGTGCTAATTTTCTAATGGTAAATCTGTTTGAATCTTCTGCTCATTTTCTGAATTATTTGTTTTCTTAACATTGAGCTTTATTTTCTGTTTTAAAGTAATTGATTTTGGTTTTAAAAATTCACATTTCGCAAAGTTCACTTTTTGATGTACAGTTATATTAATATTCCCACACATATAAATTTGTGTGAGAATATAAAACAATTTTATTATTCCCCCAAAACCCCATACCTTTGTAGTCAAGTACTGCCCCAACCAAACCTTTGTTCTGTTCTCCATCACTATAGTTTTGTATTTTTGAAAATATCATATAATTCAATTACACAGTATTTATCATTTTGAGAAGAGATTCTCTCATTCAGCAAAATACCTTCAAGATGTGTTCAATTTATATGCATCAATAGTTTCTCCTTTTTATTGTTGAATAGTATTTCGTTGTATGGATATACCAGCTTTTTTTTCCATATCTGTTGAAAGACATTTGCATGGTTTCCAATTGTGGTCCTTAGGAAAATATTCAAGTACAGAGTTGTTCATGAACATAAGCTTTTCATGTCTCTAGGAAAAATAACTAGCAATGGGTTTGCTTGATCATTTGGTGAATATATGTTTAAAAGAAATTTCCAAACTTTTTTCCAGGGTGGTTGTACAATTTTGCATTCTCATCAACAATGTATGAAAGATCCAGTTGCTCCCCATTTGCATCAGCACTTAGAATTATCAATATTTAATATTTTAGCCATTCTAATAGGTGTATAGTAGTATTTATTATGATTTTAATTTATCTTTTCCTAAATTAGTAGCTAATGATGTTAAGCCTCTTTTCTTGTGCTGATTTGCAATCTGTATATTTTCATTGGTGAATGTACATTCAAATCTTTTGTCCATTTATGGGTTGTTTGTTTTCTTACTGCTGAGTTTACAGAATTATTTACACATTCTGGATGCATGTCCTTTCCTTTCTCAGATATGTGATTTGCAAATATTTTCTCCCAATCTACAGCTTGTCTTTTCATTCTCTTTCACAGAGCAAAGTTATCCATTTTGATAAGTCCAATTTATCACATTTTTCTCTTACAGATTGTGCTTTTGGTGTCAGGTTTAAGAACTATATGCCTAACTCCAGGCCACAAGACTTTCTACGCTTTCTTCTAAATATTCTATAATTTTGCATTTTACTTTAGATCTAGCATTCATTTTAGTTAATTTTTGCATAAATAACACATACACAATACATATATATATATAATATGTGAAATAAATATATTAGTTAATATAGTGAATTACATTGATTGATTTTCATATGTTAAACTAGTCTTGTATACCCGGTTATAAGCCCCATCTTGGCAAGATGTAGTATACTTTTTATATATTGTTGTATTCAATTTGCTAAAATTCTGCTATAAATATTTGCCTCTATCTTCATAAGGAATATTGGTCTAATTTACTTTCTTTGTAATGATTTCTCTGTTTTTTGTATAAAGGCCTCTTAGAATGAATTGGGAATTGTTCCCTCCTTTCCAATTTCTGGAAGAGTTTTATATAATTATTTTTTTCTTAAACACATAGAACTCACTAGTGAAGCTCTCTGTCCTGGAGTTTTATTTGTAGGAAATTTTTATATAGCAATGCATTTTATTCATTTATCTTCTTTATTTTATTTATTTGATGTAAGGCTAGTCTAGATATCTAATTTTTTTTTGGTGGACTTTGGCATTTTGTCTTTCAAGTAATTTGTTCCTCTTTATTGATCTTATTAGAGACCCATCATTAAGTTTTTTCTTTTTTTAGTCTATTGTTGTTCAATTTTTCTATTTTATTTATTTCTGCCCTGATCTTAATTATTATTGTTTACTTTGTGTATAATCTATTCTTCTTGCTTTAGTATCTTAAGTGAATTCTGAGATTATTGATATGAGACCTTGCTTCTATGCTAATATAGGTGATTAGTGCTAAAATTCCTTCTAAGTACTGCTTGGCAGTGTCCCACAAATTTTTATATGATATGTTTCAATCATTTCAAAATTCTTTCTAATTCATTTTTTGATTATTTTCCTTCAACCCATGCAATATTTAGCAGTGTATTTTTTATTTCAAATTTTTAGGAATTTTCCAGAGATCTTTCAGTTGTTGATTTCTAATTTAAATTTACAGTGGTCAGAAAATGTATTATAGGACTTGAATCT
This sequence comes from Tamandua tetradactyla, assembly GCF_023851605.1. NCBI lineage: Eukaryota > Metazoa > Chordata > Mammalia > Pilosa > Myrmecophagidae > Tamandua > Tamandua tetradactyla. The sequence continues at coordinate 127,484,805 of NC_135329.1, read as the reverse complement.
TTTTAAATTTATTGAGATTTGTGTTATGACTCAGAACAGAACCTAACTTTGTTAATATTCTATGTACACTTGAAAAGAATGTGCATTTCTCTAGTGGTGGTTGGGGTTCCGTATAAAGGTCAATGAAGTCAAATTGGTTGATAATATTTTGTTTTAGTCTTCTATCTTCTTACTGATTTTTGGTCTTCTTGTTCTATCAATTATTGAAAAAAGGGTGTTATTGTCTTTAACTACAAGTTTGGAAATGTCTATTTCTTCTTGTAGTTCTACCCATTTTGCTTTCAGGTACTTTGAAGCTTTGTTATATGCCAAATTGTTTTTATATTCTCTTGACGAATTCATCCCTTTATCATTCAGAATTGGCTTGTTAAATCCATGTTAATATTCTTTTCTCTGAAATCTACTTTGTCTGATATTAATATAGCCATTTTAGTTTATCTAGTTGTGCTGGCTTGAAAGGATGTATGGACCCTAGAAAAGCCATGTTTTAATCAAAATCCCATTTCATAAAGGCAGAATAATCCCTATTCAATATTGTATGTTTGAAACTGTAATCAGATCATCTCCCTGGAGCTGTGATTTAATCAAGAGTGGTTGTTAAGCTGGATTAGGTGATGACATGTCCCCACCCATTTGGGTGGGTCTTGATAAGTTTCTGGAGTCCTATAAAAGAGGAAACATTTTGGAGAATGAAGGAGATTCAGAGAGGACAGAGAATGCTGCAGCACCATGAAGCAGAGAGTCCACGAGCCAGTGACCTTTGGAGATGAGGAAGGAAAATGCCTCCTGGGGAGCTTCATGAAATAGGAAGCCAGGAGAGAAAGCTAGCAGATGATGCCCTGTCCACCATGTACCCTTCCAGCTGAGAGAGAAGCCCTGACTGTGTTTGCCATGTGCCTTCTCACTTGAGAGAGAAACCCTGAACTTCATTGGCCTTCTTGGACCATGGTCTCTTTCCCTGGATGGATACCTTTGATTGGACATTTCTTTAGACTTGTTTTAATTGCGACATTTTCTTGGTGTTAGAACTGTACACTAGCAACTTATTAAATTCCCCTTCTTAAAAGCCATTCCGTTTCTGGTATATTGCATCCAGCAGCTAGCAAACTAGAACTGATTAATGTACTCATGTCATAACTTTTCCTAGCCTTTAAATTTTTATTTATTTATTTATTAAACATAACCACATGCAAACACAAACATTCTTACCATATGATCATTTCATTCTTGATATATAATCAATAACTCACAATATCATCACATAGTTGTATATCCATCATCATGATCATTTCTTAGAATATTTGCATGAATTCAGAAAAATAAATAAAAAGAAAACAGAAAAAAATTCATACATACCATACCCCTTACCCCTCCCTTTCATTGATCACCAGCATTTCAATCTACTAAATTTATTTTAACATTTGTTCCCTCTACTATTTATTTATTTTTAATCCATATGTTTTATTCATCTGTTGATCAGGTAGGAAAAAGGAGCATCAGACACAAGGTTTTCACAATCACACAGTCACATTGCAAAAGCTGTATCATTATACAATCATCTTCAAGAAACATGGCTACTGGAACACAGCTCTATATTTCACTAGCCTTTAAATTTTAATTTATTTCTCTCTTTATATTCAGTAGGTTTATTATAGGTGGCCTGTGGTAGGATGAATTATGCACTCCAGGGAAAAAAACATGTTCTTAATCTTCATTCACATCTGTGGATGTGAACTCATTGTAAATAGGACATGTTGAAGATGTTATTTTAGTTAAGGTGGGACCTTAATCCTATTAATGGAGGCATTATGAGGAAAAGGTCACATAATGGAATAAGAAACTGAAAGTCAGCAGAAGCTGGAAGAGAGAAAAGAGGACATTGCCATGTGACAGAAAATCCAACACCAGAATCCTATAGTCTTTGAGGAGAATGTATTGCCTTGCTGACACCTCAGTGTTGGCCTTCTCCCAGATTCAAATCCATGAGTCAATAAATTCCTTTTGCTAAACCAACACATTGTGTTATATTTGTCATAGAAGCTGGGAAACTAAGACATAGCATATAGTTGGAACTTGTTTTTTCCTCTAATTTGAAATCTCTGCCATGTAACTCAGGAAATTTAGTCCATTTCTTTCAACATGATTATTTATCAATTAAGTTTAAATCTATCATTTTTGTTTTTGTTTTCTGTTTGTTCCTTCCAACCTTTGTTCTTAACATTCTGTTTTTTGCTTTTATTTGGAGTATATTTTATAATTCCATTTTCGCTCCCTTGTTGGCTTTTTAGCAACAACTTTTTCTTTTATTTTAGTAGTTTCCTTAGAGTTTATTTATACATCTTTAATTTAACACAGTCTACCTTCAAGAGATATTATACTTCACATATGGTATAATAAACTTACAAGAGTATACTTCCATCTCTCCACTCCCAGTTTTTATAGTTTTGTTGCCATACATTTTAATTCACTATGTTATAAAATTCACTTTAATTGTTATTATTTTTGTATAAATATTCAATTATATTTCAAAAGATTTCTATAGTAAGAAACAACTTGTATTTCCCCCTATAATTATCCTTATCCTAATTATGTTCTTTGCTTCTTTGTGTCAATCATATTTCCTTCCAGTACCATTTTCTTCTATTTGAGGGGATTCCTTTAACCTTTTTTGTAGAGCAAGTTTGCTGATGATGAATTCCTTCAGGATTTTTTTTTTTTTTTTACATCTGAAGACAGATTTATTTTGCTGGATTTTTGGAAGATATTTTCAGTTTCATAGAATTTTAGTACTGTAAAGGTATTGCTCCACTGTCTTCTCATTTGTATTATTCCAGAAAAGAAATAGTTTTGTTTTTTTTGTACATAACATTTCTTTTTTCTCTGACTCCTTTTGTGGTTTTTTTTCTTTATCAATGATCATTAACAATATGACTATAGTATGCCTTGGAGTAGGTCTTTTCATGTTCTGTCTTTGTGGGGTTTGGTCAGGTTTTTGAATCTGAGAATTTATAGTTTTCACTAAATTTAGAAAAAAATCAGCTATTTTTTCTCCATTTGATATTCTATCATGATCTCTCTGCTTTTTTTGAGATTCCAATTACGTGCATGTTTAGCTGCTTGAAGCTGACCCACAGCTCACTGATAATCTTTTCACTTTCTTTGAGACTGTTTTCTCTGTGTCTTTCATTTTGGATTGCTTTATTGCTATGTCTTCAAGTTAATGAGGTTTTCTTCTGCAATGTCTAATCTACCTTACATCTCTTAAGTTCTATCTGAATCTTCTTTTTAAATATAAACTTCTATGTCTCTACTTAACATGTTCAATATTTCCTCTACATTTTTGAACATATGCAATATGGCTATAATCACTGTTTCTTTCTCCTTCTCTGCTAATTCTAACATCGGTGTCAATTCTGAGTCTCTTTTTATTGATATTTCTCTTCCCTGTAGGTGATAGTTTCTTGCTTCTCTCCATGCCTGCTGGGCTGGCTTGAAGCTGTTATGTACCACAGAAGGGACCATGTCCTTTTAATCCATTCCTGTGGGTGTAGATGTGTAGATTTGTTTTGGGTGGGACCTTTTGGTTAAGTTATTTCAATTTGTTATGTGTCTCACTTCATTCAAGGTGGATCTTAATCCTTTTATGGGGGTCCTTTATGAGAGGATAAAGGACAGAAAAAGCCAAGAGCATTTAGAAAGAAAAGCCCTGGAGAAGCTAAAAGAGGATTCACAGAAACTCAGAGGATGCCACTGGAACCAGGCAACAAAATCTAGGAGTGAAGAACAAGCAGATGCTGGCTATGTGCCTTGCTATCTGACAGAGGAACCCTGGATGCCAGCAGCCTTTCTTCAGAGAGGTATCTTCCTCTTAATGCCTTAATTTGGACATTTTTATGGTCTTAGAACTCTAAATTTGTAAACTAATAAATCCTCATTGTAAAAGCCAACACATTTCTGATATATTGAATTCTGGCAGCTTTAGGAAACTGAAACCCCTGGTAATTTCTTATTCATTGCCAGAGATTGTGAATTTTACTATTTTGTATACTGGATATTTTTTATATTCCTGTAAAGTTTCTTGATATTTGTTCAGGGACACAGTTAAATATTTAGAAGTGGTTTGACTCTTACAAATCTTTCCCTAAAAGATGTGTTTGGTGTGACCAGAACAGCATTAATCTAGAGCTACTTATTCCTCACTATTGGGGAAGCAATGTTCCTTCATTCTGGGCTGAGCTCATGCATCTTCATTTCAAATTCTGCCATATGTGGCCTGGGAAGCTTATTGGCCCACTCAAGTTCTGATTGCTGCTGAAACTTCCTTTAGGACACATGATTCACATCCACCATATAGTGGCCTTTTCTTATCCATGACTTCAATGCTTGAGTGAGAAGCCATCTGTAGGAAGGTAAAGTGTCTAGAGTAAGGAATAGGATGCTACAGATTTCTGCTGCCCTTTTTCCTCATTCTGTATCAAGTTAGAAAACCCCAACTGGCTAGGCTATTAATCCCTATCTTCCTTTTCCAAAAGGGTATTGATCTTTCTTGTTTTAACTCAACTTCTTTGAGAAATTCTTCTGTCTACCTTATTTTCACCAGGGTTAATTTGTAGATTTCTGCTTTACAACATATATAGATATCTTGATTAATTCACTAAAATTAGTTTTTCCTCATTTGGACCCCTTTAAAAATTGATAGTTATATTTTATATACCTTGTATACTACTTTGTAGTGTTAGTCATCATTCTGTGTATAGAGAGAATATCTAGTGGGTTTTATTTGTAAGTTACTTGGAACTTCAACTTATGTTGCAGTTGAGTACAGTCCTGTGGGAACGAACCAACCCTCCTGTTTATAACAGTTATAAAATCTGGAACATGCACACACAAATACAAATAAAATCACCTGAAGGCATGTGAAAGTGAACAAAAGTAGGCAGATTCTAGCAGAGGGTAGACAGTATAAGTTCAACATGGGGTAAATTTCTTGTTTTTATAAATCTCAGGCTGAGAACAATCCAAAGCTGGCATTATATGGGGCCACTAAAGTTCCAAGAGGAAACTCATAATTATTCAAGTTTTCCACATTTTCCAAGAATTGGTACGATTTTAACTCTAAGTGGGTTGTGAAAGTTAAGGATGTATATTGGAATCTCTACAGCAAACACTATAAAACAATGCAGAGAGGTATTTATAACTTACCATTCCTTGTCTCTTCGTGCACATCCTGTCATAGAGAAGGGCTTTCTTCTATTGATTCTCCTCACGTGTTCACCACCCTATTTAGCCCTCTACGTTCTTTCCCAGTGGGAGTTCAGTGGTGCTTATCTTATTGGTAAGAGCCCAGGGCATTAATTGAACCATGATCACTAATTCATACGGTCGCTGCTTTAAACAGTGATGCATATCTTTGCACAATCTTTTTCTATTCCTTATACCTGTTTCTAGGTAGGATTCTTAGAAGTGGACTTCTCTGAAAATCTGTCCATCTTAGACTTAGGAAAAGTATTCAGAGGCTTTATTTAGGCCTCCAAGTCAAAGTCATGTTTTACAATTCAGTGATCAGTAGCTCCTACATTGGGAATTTTCAGATTCTTGTTGGGCCCTAAATAGACCAGTATCCTGTTCTAAACTTGGCTGTTATTGTTCCTTGTGAAAAACTGTGTGGAATTTAGAAAGACAGGACTTGGGCATTTTGAGATCCTCAGCTTAATATCATCATAATTGTACCACCCCCCACCTTTAACCTTCAAAACACTGCAATATCTGCAATATGGTGATGAAAACCTTTGGACAAGCCCTGGGCTCTGCCTTGAGGAAACATAAATGAGCATGAGGCCATCCATGACTTCAGACTGCTTGCAGTCTGAGAAATATTGCTCAGCCCATTCAACAGGGCTAGATGGCTGATGTCAGGAGCCTGGGTAGTACAGTGGCTGGAAGGATTATTCTTTCATTGAATTTGTAGTTGTTCTCAGAGGAAAGTCAGATTGTCCAAATGCAAGACAGGAGTACATTTACCATGTTCTTGAAAACATATGCACAATGTCTGGGGAGGCAATTAGTCTTCTCAAAGTGACCAAATAAGAATTTCAGTTTTCCTTTTAATTGTTAAAGGTATCTTTTAAATTTCTCCTTTGAAAAGCAAAGAGAGAAGGAGCTCACGTGGTTCAGTGGTAGAATGTTCACCTTCCATGTGGGAGAACCAGATTAGATTTCCAGACCATGCATCTAAAAGAAAAAGGAAAGAGACATGACTTTTTAAGGTTTGTTGTTGTTGTTTTAGTTGAAAGGCAAAAATAAAAAAATGTAGAGGAAAAGGTTTCTGTGGCAAACCTTCTTGGATTCAATCTTGGCATCTGTATTAATGTGCTGAGTTGCCCTAGGTAAGTTATTACACCATATAGGTTTGTGGTGAAGTGGAAAGAATTAACACGTGCAAAACACTTAGAGCAGTGCCTCAATAAGCATTATTTATTACTATTGTTGAAAAAAATTTTTAATTATGATGAATCCAAAGTAGGCACTCCGATAGCAATATAGAAAGAAAATAATTAAAAATAACTTCTAACATTTATCAGTATAAAATTTTTCCCTGATTTTAAAGGAAATAGTCCATTGCTTCAATGACAATGAGAGACATTCATCCATTATGGGGTTCCTATTCTGAGCTCTGTGCTATCGTGCAATGACAGTTTAGCTTAAACATTCTTTGATATATACTTACATTCTTTTGTTAATATGAAATAACAAATCAGTACTGACAAGCAGCTTCCTATACACAATTAGATGGAAAATTACTACTAATTAAGCTACGTACAGCCATGGTTCAAATTAAAGTTATGTATAATCCAAACTAAGGTTTTGCATGAATTTTGAATATCCAGTATTTCTTTACAATGAAGTAAGCTATATATATATATATTCACAATGTTGACCTTATGAATATTTGTCTTATTGGGTTGCTGTTTTTAAATATTCCCATCAATGTAACCATAAAGCAGATTTAAAGGGTCATATTAAGTACATAGGGAGATTGAATAAATTGAGGAATCAAGTGGTTGCTTGTCTGTTTGTTTTTTATTTTCACATCCAGTAATACAGGATGAAAATCTAATTTGGATTTTCCAACTAATTTGGACTTTCAATTGTATTGATTCTCTTGTGAGGAGAAAATGAGAATTATGCTTGACTTTCTTAAATGTGTATTTTTTCACATTATAGAAACCCTCAGTACTTAAGTCAATATTAATTTTAAAGTGCCCTTCTCCCATTGTTCTATGTATAGTGCCATTTCTAAAATTAAACTGCATGTCGCATCAATTACTTCTATCCTAATTAATTGGATTCATGAAGTTTTGTGTCATACATTATATAATGGAAATTAATTTAAAAATTATTTCTTTACTGGTGGTTGATTTCACAGTTAGTAGGAGGTTTGTGTTTCTGTGAATTCACTAGAAGTCGGAAGGAACAATGACTTAAGTATTTTGACAGCTGGTAAAACAAAGCAGAGACATTGCTTTTTTGTCTTGAAATTCTTTCTCCGGCAATTATATTTCATCTATCAGTTGAGACTACCTAAAATGGAAGACAGAGCAAAAAGTCAAAGGTGAATTGAGAAAGTGGAAGAAGAACATGGCTTTTTAATACTTATAGTTACTTCTATTCTCACTGTGGACTTCTAACCTAGATCACATGTTTACTTTTTTCTGATCTTTCCCTTGAAAAAATGCCTTTTCTTTTAGATTGCTATCTTTCCAATTATGACCTATTATCCACTACTTGATGCTTACCTGATTCATGTCTAGATAATAAGATTTACAGTTAGTAAATATGATTAAAATCTGGGGTTATACTGATGAATTTGATATTTCCTCCTACTTCGACAATCACCTTAGTCGCTTTCATGTGAGAAACATATCTTTAGTCAATGATCGAATGGCATCTGCTAAAAAGTAATTATTGCATTTGGGAAATGCAAAGCAGGAAAGTCACCATCTCTCTGTGATGGCAAGTCATGTTAACTTCTCACTAGTTTTTTTTCTGCTTAGGAATTCAAGGTAGATTTGCCAGTAATAATTTCCAGAATAATTTTTTAAAACCTGTGATTCTCTCATTGGTTTTAATAAGTCACTACTCCCTAAGCTTGTTTGGAAAATTATTACCTATCAGCAAGACAAGAAGACAAACACATATACTATTGACAGCAGTAAGAAAGTAGGTCCTTAATGATGGCTATTAAGAGATGAGAGGTAGTGAGAGGTGCTTTTAAAAATATATAGTCAACCCTAAATTATGATCCTTTTGAAGAAATGACTGGATCTCTATAGAGCTTACTTTATTGAAACTAGTACTGAGAAATGGGTTTCATAGTAATATCTAGAAGCAAACGACTTGCTTTGATGCATAGTAAAATTGGGAACTAGGAAAAAGACACCACAATATTTGAGCCAATCCAGTAAATGTATCCACTCAGCGATAGAATTTTCATCAACAATAATCTTATGCCATAAAATATAAATATGCCATTATTGAGAGACAGTATAAGGACAGTAGAATTATCCTTGTGTACTGAAATTGGGGTGAAATAATTATCTCCAAAAAATTGTATTGTTACTCTGGTTTTCTGTAATTCTCAGTTAGAAAATTTAGATCTCTTCTGGGATTTGTCAGATTTGTGTGATCATGACCATAGAACCGAATACACAGTGCTGGTATCGGGGTAAGTACGAGATCTGTATAATCAAGTTACTGTATTATATTTCAGTGTGCATTTAGGCAATACAATTTGATTTGCAGTGCAATTATGAAGCAATATAAATTTTACAGTGGTGTTTAAGTAGAAATATAAGGCAGAAATATGAAACTAGAATGAATGAATAAACGCTTGGCAAGCTGGAGGGATCAATGGCTGAATGAATGGAATCCAATGCCTTTAACGGGCCAGACTTTCTTTTCGATACCCCCCGAAGCTACAGGGCTCCCTGGAATCCATTCTTGACATGAATGAGGTGCTCTGTAGGGAGGTTGTGCTCCTAGTGGAATTGGTTTGTTATGTAACGTGCATGCAACTTGAGCAGGATAAGTAATCAGAGGTCATACAATACCAAAAGAACTTGTAAAGAGGAAAGTTCAAAAATGAGTGATTCCATGTCACATGTGGCTAACAATATATGAAGAAGTTGAGATAGCTCCCTTTTTGAAAGAGACAGAGAAAGGAAAAGGGACCTCTGGACCTGCTGTCACTTTTACAGCCGACTCTTTCCTACTGCCATGTAGCTAATAGTAGAGACACCAACTATTGTCAATGTGTCATTCAATTATTTTTTTAACCATCAACTCAGAGAAAAATCATTTCAATGTCAACATCACTTTTAGGGGAGATAGACATGGAGAAATAATGCAGGTTTGGAAGCTATTGTCTAAATTTACAGCTGTATGTGGTCAAACAACTATTGACGCTTGAGAGTTTTCAATTGCTGGTAATAGACTGGAAAAAAAGATAATGTGTTTGATCGATCAGCATGAACAAATTTCATTTAGGGGATCAATAACAGTTTATACTTGACAGAGCTGAGGGACCACATTTATTTTTCCCTCTGATTGAATAAATGTTTTCAATGGGACTGCAAATGTAAAGCAATCCTAACCATTTCTTAACTTGAGGCACAGTTCCAGCTACAATGTTATTGCAAGCAATGTGTATTTAAAAGTAATATACAGAAAAGTGGATAGCCAGGGGCTGGAGCAGTTGAACGAAACTAATGTACAGTTTATTAAAACACAACACATGGTAAGAGTAAGGTTTGATTTTCTTGGTTTCGAGCAATATAAAAAATAGGAGAGAGACATAACATTTCATGGTGTCAAGCTTTTTTGTGTTTTTGTTTTACTTTGTTTGTCTCCCTCTCTTTTTATTAAGATTAAACCCTTCAATGGATGAAATAAATTCTGAAAAAATATTAAATAACATAAAAGAATCAAGTACCCGTGACCGATAACTTCAGGGTGAATCTTTTCATAGTATGTGCAGCACTGCTTTTTCCGGTGATCTGTACAGGCATCTGGAGCCCAAGAAATCTCTTTTTCCCAAGAGTTATTTTCATACTAAACATAGTGCCTAGATCACTGTTTGTTGAATGAATAAATGGTCGAGTCAATGCCTAATGGCCTTGCAGCTGATTCTAATCTATGGCATTTCGTTTGGACTATGTAGCTTAGTCCTGACTTCTGGGGTTTCTGTTTGTTTATAGAATGGAAACACTCCTTATTTTATGGATGCAAAATAGCACATGTAACTCAGCTGAATAATTGCAATGAACAGTGAGATTTCCTACTGTCTTTCTCTGGAAGTAATAGGTAGAGTATTTCTGTAATTCTGGATACAAAATGACAAAACACGCAGTTGAAATAGAGGAATCTTCTGATCGCCTTATTTGTCTTTCATATTAAAGATAAATTGTTCCTCTCCTTTAAAACAAAGATTTCCAACAGAGAAGCTGGGAATCATTTTTATTAGCTTTGAGGATTTCCTCCTCCAAATCTTATTTGTTTCTGCCACTCTAACTTTCCCCCTCTGACATTAGAAAACAGATTCTAGATCCACAGATTTTTCTCTGCTTTAGTTATATTAGTATTAAATTTTCTCCAAAGGCCTTGGGTCTCAGTGATAGTTATTGTCTATTGATAATCTGTGCTTCTTTTCACAAAGACATATTGGAACAGCTCAAAGGACCACAGCAAAGGAGCTATGTTACACATGTACCTTCAATTCCAGGTTCTCTTAGAAAACGAGGGAAGGTAAAGTTTTCTTGGCAAACAGTTTTCTTTTTTTTCCGAACGATGCCTAAAAATTCCTCCCAACAGTTTTCTTTTTCTGAACAATGCCTAAAAATTCCTCCCAAAGAGGATGGATTTACATCGCCCTGTAATTAAGTTTCCGATGATACAGATGACAAGCGTGCCTTGAAATGTGGGGGAAATGCCAATAGTACGTGCAACTTCTCGTTCCAGATGCCTCCGCCAGCTCCATATTCCCCAGCTTGTGCCTCCGAGTGAGAGAGCTGAGATGGTGAGAAGCCGGCTTCCGAGGAGGAGCGCTGTGCCAGGGCTATTTTAGGCGCTGGTGCTTTGGATTGTTTAAAATGCATATTGTTTGTGTACATCTCACAAAGGAAAATGCCAGCTATGAATGCCCCGGGCTGCTTGTATGTCAAATGATTAAGTCTTCAAGTCCTACAGCTGAGGGGTCATTATCAGTGGTACTTTCGGGCCAGGGTTTGAGGCAATGGTTGACCTTTTGATGGCACTTCAGGGTAACTCGGCTTCTTAGAGCATAAATAATCATTTTTAATTTGTTTGAGTTCTATTTGCTTAAGAATGCAAATGTATTATAACATATGTGACTTACAGATATTCCTTGGGGAAGGGAAAACAGTTTCCGTAGTATCTCTCTCTCTCTAACTTTCTATACAAAACTTAAAGAAGAAAAGGAGATGACAGAATAATTAGTAGAGGTTAGTGAATTCCATTCTGCTACTTGGTAGTTTAGGATGATCACTTCTGAATTTCACAATTTTCCTGTAAAGCATGAGCTATCTCAATATTAAGAAATCAATCTTTGTGGTCTTCCTCATTCATTAGCTATAACTTAAAATGGCTTGATGATGCTTTAGAAATCTTCCAACTATCTTTATATTGTTTACCTTTAAAATACAGGTGCTATTTTTCCTTTAGTGCATAAGTATCTATATTGTACTTGTTTTAGACTGAGTTAACTTTTGATGCCACTGTAATCTTTTCGATTTTGTGGAAGTGTAAAAACTGAATATGGAATAAAATAATAAAGCCAAAATAATGAATGATATTCATGATTTCAATCAGCTTCATTCTATTGATGTCTACTGAGTACTTACTATTCTTAACACTTCGTGAAAAGTTGAAAAAAAATATATAAAACCTTCCAAGGCTAGTGGCTGAAGGAGGGAGATAAGGCAGAGAGGATCCTGGAAACAGAGCGGTGAGCAATAATTAATTACATTAAAAAATTAATTAATAAAAGTGATTATTTGATAGTACATAAGTGACATATTTCTGTTTTAGTGAAAATTCACACTGGCATGAGGTCTGCTGAACAATGTGTGGCAAAACATGGTTTTAGATGACAATAGCTATTATAGTATTTAAGCTGACATTAGATGCTTTAATAAGCACAATAATGAATGTGTAATGGCTCAAACATGATAGAAGTTTATGTTCGGGTCCTATAAAGTCCAAAACACATATTCTGCTCTAAGTGGTGATTCAGGCACCCAGCTGCCTTTCACCTTGTGGTTTTTGTCTTCTTCAAGAATGACATCCAAAGATAGCTAAACTCCTATGGGCTGACAGAAAGGGAAACAGCATGGGAGACCGTGGGTGAAGAGGCTTTTGTGGGTCAGGCATGGCCACTCAAAAGTGATTGGCTAAAGCTCAGTTGAGTGACCACACTCAGCCACGAGGAAGGGAAGGAAATACAGCCTAGCTGTGTTGTGAAGTAGAAGGAATAGGCCTGGTGAGCAGCTAGCCAGTTTCTGGAGCAACCATGATACTTTAAAATTACATCCCACAGCTGGGAGTTCCAATGATAGTAAGTCCTTCATTTTATTTGTTAGCTTACATGTCAGTCCACAGAAGAAATGCATTTCTTTCTTTCAAAGTAAGCGGTTTTAAATACCTGCACTTTGAACTGTCTGACGGAGTGTGTATACTTTTGGAAGAAGAGATGGCAAAGGTCCCAGCCCTCTTGGAGAATCACTACAAGCCTGGAGGGAATGATGGAAGCAGAATTCAATTCTATGGCAAACTTTATGTTGGGTCTCTTGCTTCCAGAGAGTCCTAGTTTCTATGCAGACCCAAGGAATGGTCATGTCTGAAAGCAAATGATCCTATCTAGTGCGTTCCCTTTAGCATCACTACTGAGACACCAGCTACTTAGGCAGGAGATGGCAAGCACTAAAAAAAAGATTATTTGTATCAACTGACTCCTTTTTCTTTTGTTCTTTCCACAGAAGTTAAGATGATCAATTTTACATAGAGGCAAATGGCAGTGGCATGGGAACATCAAAAAGAATACATTCAATTAAATCATTAATATTTAGAATCTTGATTTTTAATTTAATCATAGAAAGGATTTTGTAATTATTTAAAATGAATGCTTGGGCAGGCCATGGTGGCTCAGCAGGCAGAGTTCTTGCCTGACATGCTGGAGAGCCGGGTTCGATTCCTGGTGCTTGCCCATGCAGGAAAAAAAAAAAAAAAAGAAAAGAATGCTTTTTTCTGGGAGTCATCATTATTATCATTGTTAAGCCTTTTAAAACTTGCCACTCAACTTCTCTGTATTGCTCCAGATAAGAGTTTTCTTGTCCTTCCTTTTCTTCTTTCAGTTTTTTCCTGATGTTCTTTCACCTCTTCCCCTTAGACTAATAAATTAAGTTCCCGACATGTGGAGGTGCTGTCGCTTCCTCAGCTGTAACGAATGCCTTCTCATTAATCAGACAGCGGCAGTCCTGCTGGAGGTAGCCCCTTTTCTCCAGCGAACCAGGTGTCACAAAGTTATATAAGAGGCTTGTACTAGGTCTGTGGTCCTTATTTCCCATCTACAGCATTCAGGTAAAATCTACCAGAAGGACACAAGAATTGTATAAGCAATGACCAATGTGATATCAAAGAGAATACAAAGCCCGTGCTGGTTTTATAAACAAGGAAAGGTTAAATGCTTTCTTTAGAGGAAAGGGAGTCCTTTAATAATAATACGATATCTGTGTACTTCACCTATTACATAGAAGGTTATGAAATTTCTCTAAGAAGCTAAGAAGTACATTTTGCGTTTGTTATAGTGAGATGGACTTAGTGAACAGCTTTCTAAATCCATCTTCTCTTTCCAGACCTCAGGGCAGAACATCAAGAATATCTGTTGATTCCGCTGTACCAAAATAAGCCATGAGTGAAATTTTAATAAGTAATTGTTTCTTTAGTTATTTGGCTACTGTACTCTTGAAACAAAAGTATTTTCATACTGAAATCAAGAGTTTGCTATGTGAGTAAAAATCATGAACTTCTGAATGTGCAGATATTCTGTGGTCATCAATTCATTTTTGACATTCTCAAAGCCCAGGATTGGCTAGCTGCTGCAATGGTTGGCATCTACTGTGACTTTGGGTTGCCAAGTGATGATTGTTTCTAGTGTTTCATAATGGAGTTCCTTCCTGGTATTTCTTGGGGAAATCATATGTTTATCTGAATCTTGAATCTTGAAAAAAATCAGTTCAGAAATTGGAAAAATGGAAAACAAGAATAAAGCTAAGTGGTCGACGTGGAAACATTTCTGGGTCAACATCAAGTTGAAAGCAGTTCAGGAAATGCTAATACGTGGAGTCCAAGGAAAGGCTGATGTGTCCTAGAACCAGGAGAAGCGCAAGGAGGGGAGGAGTTGTTATGACTTTGAGTCAGTATTACTTGGTTTTAGAGTTGCCAGGTTATAAGTGTATGTTTGTGGTTCTCTCTGCAGCTACTGTGTAATAAGTTTATGCACCTCGTATATAAATCCTGTGAGGGATGCTCCAAGAACAAATAGGTTGTGGGAACAAAATAAATGTTTAAACTGGCACTCTGGACATGAGACTCTATGTAGTGGTCATAACCTTTCTAGGAGATCTGAATGCTACTTTGTTCAAGTACTGCCCAAGGATATTTGCTGGCATTTCCCAATGTTTGAAACACCATATAGGATACAGTTCTTTGTAATAATGCTAAACTTAATATTTTAATTTATTAAACAATTTCTGCTATTTGAAATATTGAGTATATAGAGTATTGAAGGTATTTCAAAGAAGATAAAGAAAATCAGCTCATTATCAGAAGTTTTAAATTATAATAAGCCTTGTATTCATTATTATATCTTTTTTTTAACAGGAAACATCTGAGATTTTTAGTATTACCCTATCACAGAAGAATGATCCATGTTTATTATTATGGTCACTCATTAATAATATATTAAAGTGTCAAGAAAAATACGGAATAATATTATTTTTGAGAATTCTTGAGAATTTGCAAGAATTCCAACTTTTCATTTCTGAATTCAAAGATTGATGTCCATCAGGAATTTGGAAACACTAATTAATTCTTACTGTAAGTTGAAGCATAAGAATACCTTTAAACTCAGCAGCAGACTAAATAATGGAATCTCCAGAATGCAGTCTGAGCAATTCCCATGCTACCAACTCTGCCCAGTCCGAGGGAGCAATTTTTTATTGTATAATATAGCATATGTACAAAGCAAAGAAAGAAAAAAGCAATAGTTTTCAAAGCACTCTTCAACAAGCAGTGATAGAACAGGACAGATCCCAGGTGAGTGAGCGTTTTTAACTCTTGCAATATCAACATGGTGGATGTGAAGAACTGTTCTGCTCTATGAGAAACATAAAAATTAGATGAAGGGCTTAAAGTTGAATTGCCAAGGCACTAGTTGCAAGTATCAGACACAGCAGGACACATTGTACCCCCATGTAATTAACTTTATTGTTCAGAGTATGTTGTATTCTAAGGCTGAGGCAAGTTGCCACGTTGTAAGGAACACCCCCTTCTTGATTCAAAAGAGGTTCAAGTTATACTAAGTGCATCTCAGGAGAGCTGCAACTCTCTTTCTACTATCGAAGCCCTTAGAAAACATTCTTCTACAGGTCTGGATCTTCTTGTTAGGGCCAGGCTGGTGTGACATTACATTATTGACTGGACACAAGGCAGCTTTCAGCTGTGCAGACATTCTCCAACTAAGTTGTGTCTTATTACTTTATCAGCAAGGCATCAGGCTTGAGTGGGAACCTACTTGAAGACTAAGAGAAGGGTTACCTGGCAACTCAGAGTGCTTTACAGTTCTATCATTATGTGAAATGAATAAAGATTAAAGTGAGACTTTTGGCAAGCGGGCTGGCCTAGAAATGGAGATCCAAGCTCTAGACTTAGCTCTATGTGACTTTAAATAAGTCACTTATTCTCTCTGGTTTTGAAGGCTTGCTTATAAACCAAGGGGCTGAGATAGATGGTCTCTTTGAATGACTATTAGTTAAAACAAAAACCAAAAAACTTTCCTTTTCATTGCCACTTCCTTAGTTCAAGTCCTTACTTGCTCCCCCTTTACTATTCCAATTATCCTCCAGTTTCCAGTGGCTCAATCCTCTTCTCCATCATCCACTGTTACTCTAAGATATCTTTATCCAACACAGATCTGAATTATTTCACTACTCTGTTTCCAACTTTTCAGTGGTTTCTAGTTTCCTATAAATAGACAATTTTTGCATGTGTGTGCTATTTAAAGCTCTTAACGATTTGGTCCTCACCTACATCTCATGGTTCCTTAGTCTTCATAATATATTCATGCTTACTTTCCATCCCTCACACAGAAGATGAAAAAAATGTGAAACTGACTGCTTTTGCTCTGACTTTATTCCTTATTTTTCCTTGTATATATTTATACTCGCTATTACACTTGAAAAGAATGTCATTCTTTACCATTGGCACCGAGTATTCTTTCTTTCTTTCTTTGGAAACCAACTGCAATGCTTTCTCTGACTTCTTCCCACAAGAAAACTTGACCATGCCTGATTTTATGCCACCATTCTAGACACACTTCTATGTGACTGTACTTACCGTAATGTATTATAATTTTTATTCACGCATCCCTTTTCCTTATAAAGTCATTGAATCTTATTTATTTTTGTATGTCTGGTTCCTTATATATCTAATGATTGCTACTTGATAGGTCTTCAACACATGTTAGTTTAATTGAATGAGCATTAATAGATGTAAGCTTGCTAAAGGGAGGAGCCATGACTATTTTCTTCACCACTGGAAACTCAGCACTAAGCACAATGTCTGGAACAAAATAGGTGCTCATTAAACATATGTTAAACAAATACATGTTGAACAGGCTAATAAATGCAGTAATGGATTTTGTTTGAAGGTATAAAACCCAAGTTTATCTCACTTATAGTCACTGTTGTCCTGTTTTAGTTTTTAATTATAGATGCTGTTAATAACTAGCAAAGGGTAATTTATTTTGAAATTTAGTTTAACTTGAATGAGTAGAAAGTTAAAAACATGAATTCTCCCTTCAAGTCATTCATACTTAGAACATAGGCCCATCATTTAAGATGGGAAGAATTTTAACTCTTGTTCTGCCACATGTATGCTTTGTCACCAGTTCCTTGTACTGCCACTTATATTCTGTGTCACCTTTATCTGTCTCTTCATGTTAAAAAAGTAGATGCTAGTTCTCATTGACTTTTAGGGATGATGCAAAGCCAATGTGTAGCAAAGTGCTTTGTTACCCACAACATATCTTATGGAGGAAAAAAGTTATTATTCTATTTGTATATATCTGCAATTATAAATTTTTGTTTCATGTCTAAAGCTTTTCCTGAACTTTAACACTATTCTCCGAGGGACCTGTCTTCCCCTTGAGGGGTATATTTTCCTTAATATAAAGAGAATGATTCAATACTTCTCAATTTCCTCTTCTTTGCACAGAATAACAAACATCAGATTTTTCCCATGCAGATCTTGAACAGATACCTATGCCTTATGCTTCATCCTGATTATATCTATTTTAGTGAACTGACAGATTATATGTATTTGTGCTTTAATTTTATTTATTGGTCCTGTGAACTCCAGTATTCCCATCCCAAAGCCTCCATTGGCTATGGTTAAGTTTAATCAGGGCTTCTTTTTTTTTTTTTGGCAAGAAAGAAAAAAAAATCTCCTCTACATTTTTGTTAATGTTATGAATTAGCAGGAGAGATTCAGAAATAGAGTTGCCTACATGTTGTTTGAAAATTGTTTACAGCAAATAATGAACAAAGCAAATCAGATTGCCAAAGGCCTAGCTGTTGAGAAAGTGTAGCATATTATTAATTAAAATACAAGTCAGATTTTCCAGCTCTTATAGCCTGTGGGTATCGAATGTACTCTACTTGATTGAAGCAGGTAGTGGCAGCACAGGCATTTTTTATTTTGTGCTGGAAGGAATAACAAAAATGTAAAGCTGTTTTCTGCTACTTCATTTGAAAAATATTATTTTGGAATGAAGGCTACCAGCTGCAGCAGACAGGGAGAAATAATATAAAATCTACATTATACCCTTGCACTGTGATTTTAAACAAGGGGTCTACAACCTCAGACACTCTCCTGGAATTGTATTATAGGCAAACCTTTGTCTATGGCCAAGGAAACAGTTTCCATGGAGATGCAAGGCATTTGACAATGGTCACTGTTTTGGTGAAGAAAATTAATCCAAGCAGGAGACCAGTTTACAGTTATAAGATTTTTTTTCTGTTCAGGGGAAGGAGAAGAAAGAGTTCAGAATTAGCACCGAATAAAAACATATCTGCCTTTTGGGTATTCTTTTAAACATGCTGAAGTCAGTGAAATTTTGAGAAACCACAACTATGCTTCCAGTTTCAACGCTAAGAATTCTCAGGTGAAAGAAAAAATGGTAAAGAGATTGTGTTCTTTTATAATTCGCTTAAATATTAACTTGACCCCTAGGATAAATCAGGGAAAGAAATAATGCTGAGGGTGTTTTTTTCAAAATTCAAACACTATGGGTTAATTAAACCAGGAGTTAATAGTTTTTAATTCTACTTTGTTCCTAGTTCTTCTTGAACAGAAATAACTTTTTATTCCTCTCTACATTTCCTCTATTCCAACATTTTGAAATATAATTGAAACATAATAGGTTTTCCATAAATGTCTATTGAATGTCATGGGCACTGTAATGCTAGGATGCTCCATAGAGTGATAAATATAATAATTTGAAATGGCTTTTAATGCTATCTAGAGAGTCAGCTCCACTCAAGTCAAAGTTTCTCTCTAGGTTAAATTTATACAACTTTGAAACATCCATTAGTGCTTTCATACCACTTGTGTTGAAGCAACCATTTAGAAGTATATGACAGTTTACAAAAATGCCAACACAAGAATTAGGCTTTGTAATAATGAGCAGAACCACTGTTGACAGTAAAGTGAAACGAATGAGTCAAATGTCTCTTTGACCTGTAGGACCTTGGCCCAGGGTTCCCATTCCCGCAAACTAGGTCCTTCTGCGTGGAATTAGTCATCTTTGGCTGTCAGACTCGACTTCTTTCTCCCTTATTCTACTTTTACAAAATTCTACAAAATCTCTATGGTGGGCACCAATGGATCAAATTAACTTCTAAGCTTTGCAAGCATATTTCCTGAGTTTAAATTAGTGCATTCCTGGAGTGCTTAAGTTCAGGACATTAAATGAAGTGAATTGAATAGCAACCAAATCCACTCAGTTCTTCCCCCATTTCCATCTGATTTTGCCACACTCTAATTCATCTTCATTGAGATACAGTTCTTGCCCTGAGAGTTTATTGGGACTTCTGTTCAACATTTAGAAAGCTTTACTTGAGTAAGGAAGTGCTTCACTTATGTTAGCTTGGTAGCTTCCTTCGGATACAGAAAGGTGTCAATTACGGCCATGCAGCAGTAGAGGGAGGAGTTGCCGGCTTTTCTCATGGTTCCACGGTTCCAGAAGCAACGTCCCTTCTAGCCTATTTATGCTTTACCATAGGAGGGACCTTTCTTATGAAGGCAAGTTACATGTTCTCCTCCCTCCCACCCTCCCTTCTTTCCTCCCTTCCCTCCTTCCTTCTATTTTCCCCCTACTTATAAAATGTATGCCAGATCTGTTTCTCACCCTGTTTTATCCTATTCTCTCATTCTTTTTTCCTAGTGCTTAGCGTGGGGATATTTTATGGTTTTCCTAATCGTTTGTTTTTGTGAATCTACTTTTTAATTGATTTCACAGGTTTTAAAAGTAATAATAAAAAAAAAGGTTGGTTGCACCAGTATTACAGATCATTTTTATTATTTTTCCAATTTTCTATAATTCTTCACAATTTCTATAAAATATCTTTGAATTTCTTTTGTAATCAGAAGGGAGTAGAAATTTTTTCTAGGAATTATTGTCTTTTTTTTTTATTAGAGAACTTCTGGTTTTACAGAAATGTCATGCACCAAATACAGGGTTCCTATATCCCACTCTATTATGAACACCTTGCACTGGGGTATATTTATTACAATTGAGGAAAGCTTACATTAAAAACTGTACTATTAACTATAGCCCAGGGTTTACCTTATGGTTCACTGTTTGTGTCTGTCTAGTTCTATGGATTTTTTTTCAATTTTTATGCTAGATATATATATTTTTAAGCAATTGAAATATATGTCAGCACTGTTAATTACATTCACAATGTTGTGCTACCATCATAACCATCTCTACCAAAACTTCTCCATCACCCCAACTAGAGATTCTTTACAGTTTAAGCATTAACTCCCTATTCCTTACCTCATTCATCCCTTGGAAACCTATACACTAGATTCCAACTCTATGAGTTTGCTTATTCTATTTCACATCAGTGATATTATACAACATTTGTCCCTTTGTGTCTGGCTTATTTTACTCAACATGATGACTTCAAGCTCATTTCATGTTAACACATGAATCAAGACTACATTCCTTTTTACAGCTGAATAATATTTCATTGTGTATGTATACCCCATTTTGTTTATCCATTCATTGGTTGATGAACATTTGGGCTGCTTCCATCTTTTGGCAAATGTGAATAATGCCTCTAAGATCATCAGTATGCAAATACCTATTATTCTGTTAAGTCCCTGCTTTCAATCCTTTGGGGTATATAGGCATATTTCAGATATATTGCGGGTTTGGTCACAGATGACTGCATGAAGTTAATATCATAATAAAGTGATTTACAAGAAATTCTTGTTTCTCAGTTGTCCTAGTTTGCTAGCTGGTGGAATGCAATATACCAGAAATGGAATGGCTTTTTAAAAAGGGGAATTTAATAAGTTGCTAGTTTACAGTTCTAAGGCCAAGAAAATGTCCCAATTAAAACAACACTATAGAAATGTCCAATCTAAGGCATCCAGGGAAAGATACCTTGGTTCAAGAAGGCTGATGAAGTTCAGGGTTTCTCCCTCAAGTGAGAAGGTACATGGCGAACACAGTCAGGGAGTCTTTCTCATCTGGAAGGGCATGTGACGAACACGGCATCATCTGCTAGCTTTCTCTCCTGGCTTCCCGTTTCATGAAGCTCCCTGAGAACTGTTTTCCTCCTCCATCTCCAAAGGTTACTGGCCTGTGGACTGTCTGCTTCTCATGGCTATGTCACTCTCTGCTCTCTCAGAATCTCTCGCATTCTCCAAAATGTTTTCTCTTTTACAGGATTCCAGTAAACTAATCAAGATGCACCTGGAATAGGTGGAGACATGTCTCCACGTAATCCAGCTTAACAACCTCTCTTGATTGAGTCACATCTCCATAGAGATGATCTAGTTACAGTTTCAAATATACTGTACTGAATAGGGATTAGAAGAAATGGCTGCCTTTACAAAACGGGATTAGGATTAAAACATGGCTTTTCTGGGGTACATACATCCTTTCAAATTGGCACATTCCACCCTCTGGACCCTAAAAAAGATATGTTTTTTCCATATACAAAATACATTAATTCCATCACAATATCAGAAATCCTTAAATCATTTTAGTAGCAATACAAATGAAATACCAAGTTAGAAATAGTAAACCTCCTATCAAAGTTAGTTATGGGCATGGTCTGTTCTAAGGCAAAATTATCCTCTGGCTCTGGACCTGTAAAAATACAAGACAAGTTATTTGCTGACAACATAAAAAGGAGGAACAGTCATAGGATACATATACCCATTTCTGTAGGGAGGAAGGAACACAGAGGTCACTGGACCCATACAGTTTCAAAAACCTGCAGTGCAAAGTCCATTAGATTTGAAATTCTGAAATTCATTTATCTTCAGGACTTTAGAAATCATCAGTCACACCTTTTCCAAGGGCGTACACAGCGGTCTGCAACAAGGCTCTCTACCATCTCCAGGGCACATGTGCAACCCCTCCAGGTGGTGGTAGCCAGGCTCTCCTCAAATTCCAAGGAATATGCTTCACCCTCTCCAAGGCCTGAGGTGGCATGACTTTTCCACTGCAATGAGGTGGAAGGCCCACCCTCTGCCGTTGGGGTAAACTCACCCTCTCCATGTGCTTGCGTGGGTCTGTTCTCCTGGCCAGAAGCTTCCTGACTTCAGACATCAACCTCCATGGAATTGCCTCTGAAGTTATTTTTCCTCCAATGTGTCCCTTCTCTGTCCCAAATGACAGTAGTTCTCTATATAGATCCTGCAACACTTTCGTTTACTTTCTATGCAATAGCCTTGAGTCATGTCCATCAGAAATAAGGAGTTTCCACAAATCCTTCCTGGGTAACTCCATGTCCAATACTGGCTTTCTCTGAAATGGCTGAAAAGTCTCTGAAATTTCCACATTTGGCCACATCCTCACATATGGTTCTATTCTCTGGGGTCTCCCTTCTTGGAAGCCCAGAATTTTCCAGAACATCAATTTCTGGTTTCTTTGTACCCAAGAATTCAGTTCTCATCTTATCTCTTTCCTGTTGCATTTCACTATAAACTGCAAAGAGAAACCAGGCTGCACTTCTGACATTTAATTTGGAAATCTCTTCTGCTAAATATTCAAGTTTGTGGCTTTTAAAATCTGCCTTCCAGCCAAAGCCACTAATCAACTTCGCCAAATTATTTGCCATTTTAAAACAAGGATCACCTTCCTTCCAGTCTGTAATGACACATGCCTCATTTCTCTCTAAAGCCTGGTCAGAGGTATCTTTAGAGTCCACATTTCTACCAGGAGTCTCTTCAAGCATTCCAGCCCATCTCTATCAAGCTTTTCACAACTGTTCCAGAATCTTTCCCTTATCCGTTTAAAAATCCATTACGACATGTTTGGTATTTGCAAACTGCAGAAGCATCCCACTCCTGGTACCAAAATCTGTTCTAGTTTGCTAGCTGCCGGAATGCAATATACCAGAAATGGAATGGCTTTTTAACAAAGGGAATTTAATAAGTTGCTAGTTTACAGTTCTAAGGCAAAAAAAAATGTCTCAATTAAAACAACTCTATAGAAATGTCCAATCTAAGGCATTCAGAGAAAGAGACCTTGTTCAAGATGGCTGATGAAGTTCAGGATTTCTCTCTCAAGTGAGATGACACATGGCAAAGACAGTCAGGGAGTCTCTCTCATCTGGAAAGGCACATGGCAAGCACGGCATC
Organism: Tamandua tetradactyla; assembly: GCF_023851605.1. Taxonomy (NCBI): domain Eukaryota; kingdom Metazoa; phylum Chordata; class Mammalia; order Pilosa; family Myrmecophagidae; genus Tamandua; species Tamandua tetradactyla. Next base: position 127,461,567 of record NC_135329.1, on the reverse strand, counting down.
ATCTGCTAGTTTTCTCTCCTGGCTTCCCTTTTCATGAAGCTCCCTGGGAGGTGTTTTCCTTCTTTATCTCCAAAGGTTACTGGCTTGTGGACTCTCTGCTTCTCATGGCTATGTCACTCTCTGCTCTCTCAGAATCTCTCGCATTCTCCAAAATGTTTTCTCTTTTATAGGATTCCAGTAAACTAATCAAGATGCACCTGGAATAGGTGGAGACACGTCTCTACCTAATCCAGCTTAACAACCACTCACAGCTCCAGGGAGGTGATCTAATTAAATTTCAAACATATAGTACTGAATAGAGATTAGAAGAAACTGTTGCTCCCCAAAAATGGGATTAGGATTAAAACATGGCTTTTCTATGTTTTCAAACCAGCACATTCCACTCTCTGGACCCTAAAAAAGACATGTTTTCCTCATATATACAAAATACATTCATTCCACAACAATAGCAGAGAACCTTAAACCAAATGTAACATTACAAATACAATATAAGTTTAAAACCAGTATAAAATCTCAAAGTTAGTTATAGGCATTGTCTATTCTAAGGAAAAATTCTCCTCTGGCTCTGGACCTGTAAAACTCAGAACAACTTATTTGCTGCCAGCATACAAAGGAGGGATAGTCATAAGATACATATTCCCATTTCCATAGGGAGAAATTGGGAGGAACACAGGGGTCACTAGATCCTAACAGTTCCAAAAATCTGCAGGACAAACTCCATTAGATTTTAAGGTCTGAGAGTCATTTATCTTTGGGGTTTGAGAAAGCGGCAGTCCCACTCTTTCCAAGGGCCTACACAGAGGCACACCTCTCTTCAAATGCAACCTTTGGGGACATTGGGGAGATCACCTTTTTCTCACCTCTACCCTCTCTGAGCATTGGGTTACACGTGGGCTTTCTGCCATGTCTGGGGCACATGCGCAACACCTCCATGTGGTAGCAGCCAGGTCTCCCCAATCCCCAAGCAATGTGCTGTACTCTTCCAAGGCTGCAGATGGTACAATTCTTTCACTGCAACAAGGTGGAAGGCCCACCCTTTGACTTTGGGACGGACTTACCCTCTCCAAGTGCTTGGGTGGGTCTGCTCTCCTGACCTGAGGCTTCTTGCCACCTGCATGGAGAGAGCAGTTTACGGGTATTTACCATAATTTGTTGGTATCTTCCTCCCACTCTTCCCACGATGCTGGACTGAAGAGTTTCAAAATAGTTGATTCAGATTGTTCCTGCCTGCTTAATAGTTGTTTTAGTGGAGGGACTGATTCTTGGAGCTTCCCACTGTGCCATCTTCCCACAATTATCGTAATCATTTTTAAGCCCCTGCATCATCCACATTCCTTCCAGTGCTCCTCCCTCTCCATGTTCCTTCATTCTGTTAGCTTTAGGTACAAAGTGGTTTTTTTTTCCCCTCCAAATTCCTATTCTGCAAGTTATTTGCCTTAGGAAATAAGGGCATATGTACGAAATTATAAATTGGCCAGTGATATATGAGTGATCACATTTTTTCCCCTTCTTTTCTTGGGCTTTTAAGTTGTTTGTATGGCCATGAGACAAAAGGCAGTTTTCAAAGCTATTTTGGCCTTTCTTGTTTTTCACTTCCTCTATCTTGTGGGAATGTAAATTTTCATTGCTATGGAGCAACTGATTGTGACCTTATGTGTTAGCAGTTCTGTTCCCTGAAAACTAAAAATAGACCTTAATCTTCTCAACATGTGAGGATCCAAAAGGGGCTCTTTGATTAATAGCTGCCTATATGTAGTGGCATCAGTGACCTCCCTAGAGGAGACTGGGGCTGGGGGAAGGGGTACTGGCAAAAGGGAGGCAATGTTGCAGTATTACCATTTGCTGTGGATGACTTGTTTTGTCCCCAGACTCCAGCTTTCTCCTGACTTCTGTGCTCCATTGAGAAGGCCATTTCTGTAGGCAAATACTGTGACAAATCATTATACATGGGCTGAATATTTTTCTTTGATTTTCACATTTAATTCAATTATTTTATTTTATGTCAGTTCTTCCAGATTGTATATAACCACATTTCAGTGCATAACCAAATCCTAGAGGGCCTCCTATTGAGTGATGCCTTAGTAACTAAATAAGCAGGTTTCCTCCCCCACCGCCCCCCACCAAAAAAAGACCTAGGCCTCAAACTTCAAATTACACACACACACATACACACACACAGAGACATCACTGTTTGCCTTTGAAGGGGTGAATGAGATTCCAATTGCTCGTAGTTCTGATAGGCTCAACACCAGCCCATATTTGAAGCCCACATTCAAGTACACATTGGGTCAAACCCTAACCAGATGTAGGTACACAGCCAAGTTATTGGATTTCTTGATGATGAATAGAAAGCAGACAATGCACCTGTCTAGTTGCTGAAAGGATTTGCATAAATATGAAGGAAAACTACACTGCTTATGTAAAGTGTTGATTAATTGGATCACTACATAATATGTTAAAATATACACACACAATACAATAGTTTTTCTAAATGAAAATACTTGTGGATTTATAAAAATACTCACATTTGCCAATTATTAAGAAATGTGTTGATAAGCAAGGGCCATGTTAGAATGATTTGATTTCCTGGCATATTTATCCTCTGCAGAAGTGAAACACTGCAATATACCATTCAACTGACTATTAGATTCATGAGGGCACTAATTACAGAATGTTGTTTGCCATTTTTATCTTTAGTGCTTAAGGTGGAGGGAGGCAGTAAAGATTAGGAGGCAAACCACTAAGAAGACATGAGTTACTCAAAGAACAATGACAGGTTTTGTTGAACATGAGGTCTCCACAAAGGCTAATATGGCTGGCATAAACTGTCATTTTGAGAGTCGATTTCTCAACTCAAATCAGCTAATTTTAGGAGAAGCTTCCTACAGAGTACTTATGATATAAAGATAAATGAAAGAAAACATACTCTAATTTTGTATTATTCTGTTTTTAAATCTGAACATTCCTTGAGGTTTTCCCAGAGATTCCTCTTGTACAGCCTATCTACCTGAAACAGCCCCTTCTATTGGCCATCAAGCTCATTTATATTTAAATATTACCTGAGAATTGTTCTTTGTTCTAAGTCATGGATCTTCTAGAGCATGTTTCTGATAATACTCCAGTCCTAGTTGAAAATGAATTCAAACAACAGACTTTATGTTTTGGATCTTATTTTCAATATGTTGCATCATTGCACTCATTATACCCATTGTCATTATACTAACATCTTCCCAATCACCACAATCAAATATCTAGATTAGTTATTTTTTTAATAAATAGGGTAAATTTAAATTTTAATAGCATAAACATTAAACTTATATTTAATAAATATTATGACATATGCTTTACAGTTTATAGTGTGAAAAGCAGGTCCACCCTCTGAAATACTACTAAAACCCTACCAGCCCAAATGACATGAATTCAGTTATCTCTCTTCTGTCCTATGGCATGCCCTTTACTTGGTGTAGTCAGAAAATATCCAGAGGGCTCGCTTGTGAACAATAACCAATCATATTCTTGTTTTACAGGTACAGATGTGTTTCTTGTTGAAGGAAAATTCTGCCATCTTCATCTATGTGAAGATGTTTTCTTTGAATGAGTTGCTCTATCTTTATTGTCAACTCCAAAGTCCTATGTCAGAGGGTCACAGATGAAAGCTGGAGAGTGCAAACAATCTTCAACATCTTAGTGACTTAAATGTTTGCTGTGATAAATAGACCAGTCTATTTGCTACTATTCACTGCTTGAACCAGAGCCCAGATAGTGGAACCTCTTAGAGTCACTCCATGTAGACCTCCTTGTGGCTGTTGCTTCTATGATGGTCAGAGGTTTTCGGATGAAGATCAGACTTGGACAATCTGAAAAGTTCCTCCTTGTCTCTGTTGCCACTGCTGGCACGGAGGGCAATTTCCTGTCTTGGCTGGATACCTATTTGCCACTCCATATCCATTGTTTGCTCTTCTCTGTTATGTTCTGTGCCTGGAATACAGATATTTTTAGATGTCACACATGACTTGTCTTGTCCTTTGGCATCTGGTGTGCTTTGACAATGGAGGACAATAGTGGGAGATTGGGAGGATGGGTAAAGGAAGTGGCCAGGATGTTTATTCTGTCTCATCCTACATCACTCCATTTGGAGATGTGTTTTTAATGTTGGCTACATTCTTCCACATAAGATGATGGGTCCTCTTAGTAGCTCCTCTCCCACTATTATAGCTTATAGTGGTTTTGTGGAATACTGAGCCCAACCCTTGATCCTTCAGACTGAAGGATGGTAATAGCTTAGCATTACTGTTAGTTTCCATGTGATCCTCCATTTTTTGTTTTTTTCTTAGTCCTGCCCACATCTCTGTAAATAGTTCTTTTATTAAATTCTATCTTAATTACCTCCTTTGAATATGCCATTTTATTTCCTGCCATGATTCTAACTGATAATTATCCAAAACCTCATGATTGGGACTGAGCATCTTTCTTTCATTTCAACAACTCCAGTGTAGGGGCCAGTTGACTAATGTCTTTTTACTGTCATGGTGATTTATCTTAGGACTGTATTGATTTTCCCTGGACCTTAGTTGTGGATTTCCTAGATCAATCTGGCTGCAATAAATTTTTCCTCTTTGTTAGAGAGGTTGTAGGTTTACTGAACAATTATGCATAAAATACAGGATTCCCATATACCACCTAGTCTATTCTGAAAGCTGTTGGAATGTGATATACCAGAAATGGAAAAGCTTTTTTGAAAGGGGAATTTATTAAGTTGCAAGTTTGCAGTTCTCAGCCATGAACATGTCCAAATTAAAGCAAGGCTATGAAAATGTCTAATATAAGGCATCCAGGGAAAGATACCTTGGTTCAAGAAGGCTGATGACGTTCAGGGTTTCTCTCTCAGCTGGAAAGGCACATGGTCAGATCTGTTAGCTTTCTCTTTAATGACTTCCTGGGGCTCTGTTGGTTCTGGTGGCTCTTGTGGCTCTAAAGCTTTTCCCAAAATGGTTCCCTCTTCAAGGGCTCCAGTAAGCAACCCCATCTTGAATAAGTGGAGACACATCCCCCATGGAAACCATCTAATCAAAAGTTACTACTAACAATTGGGTGCGTCACATCTCCATGGAAACAATTAAAAGGCTCCCACCCTACCATATTGAATGAGAATGAAGGAACTTGGCTTTTCTGGGGTACACAACAGATTCAAACTGGTACACCACCCCGCCACCAACACCTTAAAATGGTGTGGTGCATTAGTTACAAGTGATTATAGCACATTTTCATAATTGTACTATTAAAAGTTCATTGTTTAATTTAAGGCTCATTGTTTGTATAGTCTTGTTTCATGGATTAAAAAAAAACTATTGTTACCATATAAATAATCTAATGTTTCCCATTATAATCATATTCACATATATTTCAGTGCTGTTAACTGAGTTCACAATCTTGTGCTATGATCATCACCATCCATTACTAAAATATTTCCATCATTCCAAATAGGAACCCTGTACATTTCAAATCTTTACTTCCCATTTCCTATAACCACCGCACCCCCCTGTAAACTTCTGACTCTATGAGTTTGCTTATTCTAATTGTTTCAAATTAGTAAGATTATACAATATTTAACCTATTATGTCTGGCTTATTTACATTAACATATCAGGACTTCATTTTATTTATGTCTGAATAATATTCAGTTGTATATATAAACCACATTTTATTTATCCATTCATAGGTTGATGGACATGTGGGTTGCTTCCATCTTTTGGCAATTGTGAACAATGGTGCTATGAACATCAGAGTGCAAATACTTGCTTGAGCCCCTGGTTTCAGTTCTTTTAGGTATATACCTAGTAGTGGGATTGCCAGGTCATATGGTAGTTCTGTATTTTCTGAGGACTGCCAAATGGTCTTCTGCAGCAGCTACACAATTATATATTGTTACCAGCAATGAATGAGCACTCCTATTTTTCTTTGTGTCCTCTCCAACACTTGTTATTTTGCATTTTTTTCCATAGCAACAATTCTAATGGGTGTGAAGGGGTATCTCAATTGTGGATTTGACTTGCATTTCCTTAATGGGTAATGATATTGGGAATCTTTTCATGTGTCTGTTCATTTGTATATCTTCTTTGGAGAGATTTTAAGCAAGTCTTTAGCCCATTAAAATTTTTTTATTGTCCTTTTGTTAATTTGAAAGATTTCTTTATATATTCTGAATATTAAACCTTCATTTGATATGTTTCTAAATATTTTCTCCCATTGCATAGGCTGTCTTCTTACTTTTATAATAAAGTCCTTTGAGGAATAAAAATTTTTAATTTTGCTGAGGTCTCATTTATCTATTTTTTCTTTTGCTGCTGGTGATTTCAGTGTAGTCCAATAATCCATTGCCTGTTCCAAGGTCCTGAAGATGCTTCCCTATGTTTTCTTCTAGGAGTTTGATAATTCTAGCTCTTATCTTGAGGTCTTTGGTCCATTTTGTGTTGGTTTTTGCGTATGGTGTAAGGTAGGAGTACTCCTTTTTTTTTGCAAATGAACATCCAGTTTTCCCAGCACCATTTGTTGAAGAGACTATTTTTCCCAATTGAGTAGTCTTTGCTACCTTGTCAAAAATCAGTTGAAGTGAGGCAAGATGGCAAAACAGTGAAGTGTGGAATTTAGTTTGGTAGCCAGAGCAGCTAGTAAATAGCCAGGAATGCTACAAAACAACTTCTGGGGGAACATCAGTGACCAGACACACAGCTTACACTCGCCTGGACCAAGTGGAATGGCTGAGATCCCCCACCCAACTGTAATTCCCCCAAGTCATGGAGACCAGTACCCCTCCCTCACAGACAAGACAGGCTGATTCCCCAACGGGAAAAGAAACAGAATTTACTAGCAGCAAAGGCTTAGCTCAACCAATCTCCAATTGCAGAATTAATTAACAATTAATTATGAACTTAATTAACTACTGAATTAATTAATTACTGAAAACATGCACACAGCACAGATAAACTTGGAATAAGTACTAAAAGAACTAGGAGTTTTTGCCCCAGAAGAGAGTGGGTGGGGCTGACAGAATACAAATAAGCACCAGAGGCTTTTTGAGTTGGACAGCACAAAATACTAGAGAAGGATTGGCCCTCAAAAAAAGGGGCACATGGAGCCTGGAAATAAATAGAGCCAGGTACCAACGTAAGTTCTTGATTGACAAACCCAAGGAGCAGGGGTCCAGCTCTACAAAGGATTTTTTTTTTTACTCCTTAATAGCTCACTAGATAGAATTGGAAGCACTCTCAGGCAAGGATGGAATTAAGCTTGTCTGAGAGACAAAGTAATTAGTCAGGTGAAAGGAGTTAATTCCCTAAAGGTTGTATTTTCTGCAAGAGAAATGTGTGGCCCACCTCAAGTGGAATGTCTCTTTCAAGGAATTCAGGCCCCAGGGACTGGAAAACTGAAGCAATTAAAGCCATCATATTACTTCACTTCTGTCTCTCAATTATGCCCCTAGCAGGGAAAGCCTGCTGAAACTAAAGACACCACATCACTTTAAGCTGGTGGGAAGACACTAGACGGACAAGTATCACATGCTAGGCAGGATAGGAAAAACACAGAGTCTGGAAGATTCAGAGGAAAGTCTGACAACTGGCTGAGTCTCATCTTCAGGGAAAACTGATATTGGCTAATCTTTCCACCTGAGATGTGGGCATCTCTGGTCTGGGAAATCGGAATGGGGTCTATAATATCTGAGGAGACCCTCCTCAAAAAAAAAAGGCTCCAGATAAGTAGGACAAGAAATAGAAAAAAAGAACTGAAAAAATTGGACCAGTTAAACAGAACCTATGCTAGAGATCTACAATAAGTTGAACTGAATGTCAAAGGACAGAGAGTGGACAAAGTTATCCAGCAAGAAAATCCTAGACAAAAGAGTGAAAATAACCTCCAGGATAAACTAATTAAGGGAATCAAATGTCTAGACCAGCAAAAAATAACAAGTCATACTAGGAAAATCAAAGATATAGCCAAGTCAAAGAAACAAACTAACATTACAAATGTGATACAGGAGTTGAAACAACTAATTCAGTGTGTTCAACTAGACACAGAAAACTTCATCAAAAATCAAATCAACAAGTTGAGGGGGGATATAATGAAGCCATTGAGTGAACAAAAAGAAGAATTTGAAAGTTTGAAAAAAAATCACAGAACTTATGGGAATGACAGGCACAATAGAAGAGATGGAAATAATAAAAAAAAAAAAAGAACCAGTGGAAATCTACAACAATAGATTTGAAGAGGCAAAAGAGGATTAGTGAACTAGAGCCCTGGGCATGTGAAATCTGACACACAAAAGAAAATATAGGGAAAAATATGAACAGGGTTTCAGGGAATTGAGTGACAGCATGAAGAACATGAATATACATGTTGTGGGTTCCCCAGAGGAGAATAAAAGGGAAAAGGAGCAGAAAGACTAATGGAGGAAATAATCATTGAAAATTTCTTATCTCTTGTGAAAGACATAAAGTTACAGATCCAAGAAGTGCAGCATACCCCAAACAGAATAGATCCAAATAGACATACTCCAAGACACTTGCTAATCAGATTGTCAAATGTCAAAGATAAAGAGGGAGTTTTGAAAGCAGCAAGAGAAAAGCATCCCTCACATACAAGGGAAGCCCAATAAGACTATGTGTGGATTTCTCAGCAGAAACTATGGAGGCAAGAAGGCAGTAATGTGTTATATTTAAGATTCTAAAAGGGAAAATATTGCCAACCAAGAATTCTATATCCAGCAAAATTGTCCTTCACAACTGAGGGGGAGATGAAAATATTTTCAGACAAACAATCACTGAGAGAATTTGTGACTAAGAAACTGGCTTTGCAAGAAATACTAAAGGGAACACTACAGGCAGATAGGAAAAGGCAGGAGAGAGAGGTCTGGAGAAGAATATAGAACTGAAGACTATCAGTAAATGTAAAAAAGAGAAAAAATTAGATATGACATATAAAACCCAAAAGACAAAATGGTAGAAGAAAGCATTGTCTTTATAGTAATAACATTAAATGTTAGTGGATTATATTCCCCAGTCAAAAGACATAGACTGGCAGAATGGATTAAAAAACAGGACCCTTCTATATGCTATCTACAAGAGACTCATTTTAGACCCAAGCATAAAAATAGGTTGAAAGTGAAAGGTTTGGAAAAGATATTTCATGCAAACAACAATCAGAAAATAGCAGGAGCAGCTATACTAATCAACAAATTAGACTTTGAATGCAAAATAATTAAAAGAGACATAGAAGAACACTATTTATTAATAAAAGGAACAATTCAATAACAAGACATAACAATCATAAATATCTATGCACCAAGCCAGAGTGCTCCAAAGTACATGAGGCAAATGCTGACAGCACTGAAGGAAGAAGTGGATATGTCTACTGTAATAGTTGGAGACTTCAATTCTCTGCTCTCATCATGGATAGAACATCTAGACAGAGGATTAATAGAAACAGAATTTGAATACTATAAAAAAATGAACTAGACTTAACAGATATTTACAGAACATTAGAGCCCACAATAGGAGGATACACATTTTTCTTAAGTGTTCATGGATCATTCTCAAGGATAGATGATATGCTGGGTCACAAAGCAAGCCTCAATAAATTTAAAAAGATTGAAATCATGCAAAACACTTTCTCACAATATAATGGAATGAAGTTGGAAATCAATAACAGGCAGAGGGCCAATACATTTTCAAGTATATATAGAGGCTAAACAACGCACTCTTAACCAACCAGTGGGTCAAGGAAGAAATTACAAGAGAAATAAGTAAATATCTTGAGGCAAATGAAAATGAAAACACAATATATCAAAATTTATAAGATGCAGCAAAGGCAGTGCTAACAGGAAAATTTATTACCTTAAATGGTGATATTTAAAAAGAAGAAAGAGCAAAGAACAAGGAATTAACTATCCACTTGAAGGACTAGAGAAAAACAGCAAACTAACCCCAAAGCAAACAAAGGGAAAGAAATAATGAAGATTAGAGCAGAAATAAATGAAATTAAGAACATGGAAACAATAGTGAAAATCAACAAAACTAGAAGTTGGTTCTTTGAGAAACTCAATAAAATTGATGGGTCCTTAGCTAGGTTGAGAAAAGAAAGAGAGAGAGAGAGGATGCAAATAAATAAAATCAGAAATGGAAGAGAAGACATAACACTGACCCCACAGAAATAAAGGAGGTAATGACAGGATACTATGAACAACTATATACTAATAAACTAGGCAAAGTAGATGAAAGGGACAACTTCTTAGAAAGGCATGAACAACCAACATTGACTCAAGAAGAAATCGTTGGCCTCAACAAGCCAATCACAAGTAAAGAGATTGCATCAGTCATCAAGACGCTTCCATCTCCCCAAAATAGAGAAGTCCAGGAACAGATGACTTCACATGTGAATTCTAACAAGTACCCAAGAAAGAATTATTATCAGTCCTGCTCAAACTCTTCAAAAAAATTGAAGAAGAGGGAAAGCTACCTAACTCAATCTATGAAGCCAACATCATCTTAATATCAAAGCCAGACAAAGATACTACAAAAAAAAAAGTACAGACCAATCTCTACAATAAATATAGATACAAAAATCCTCAACAAAATATTTGCAAATCAAATCCAGCAGCACATTAAAAGAATTATACATCATGACCAAGTGGGATTTTTTCCAGCTATGAAAGTATGGTTTAACATAAATCAGTTAATGTAGCACACCATATCAACATGTCAAGGTGGAAAAACCACATATCATCTTAATTGATGCAGAAAAGGTATTTGACAAAATTCAACACTCTTTCTTTATGAAGACACTTCAAAGGGTACAAATAGAATGGAACTTCCTCAACATGATAAAGGGAATATATGAAAAATCTGCAGCTAACATCATTCTCAATGGGGAAAGACTGAAAGCTTTCCCTATAAGATCAGGAACAAGTGCCCATTGTCACTATAGTTATTCAATGTTGTGCTGGAAATTCTATCCAGAGCAATTAGACAAGAAAAAGAAATAAAAGGCATCCAAATTGGAAAGGAAGAAGTAAAACTCTCACTGTGGCAGATGACATGACACTATATGTCAAAATCCTGAAAATTTATTGCAAAGCAACTAGAGCTAATCAATGAGCACAGCAAAGTGGCAGGGTACAAGAGCAACACCCAAAAATCAGTAATGTTTCTATACATTAGTGATGAACAATCTGAAGAGGAAATCAAGAAAAAATCCATTTACAATAGCAACCAAAAGAATAAAATATTTGGCAATAAATTTAACTAAGGACACAAAAGACCTATACACAGAAAAAGCTACAATTGTTAAAAGAAATCATGAAAGACTTAAATAAATGGAACAGCATACTGTGTTCATGGACTGGAAGAATAAATATAGTTGATATGCTACTTCTACCTAAATTGATTTACAGATTTAATGCAATACCCCTTAAAATACTAAAAATTTACCTTGCAGAAATAGAAAACACAATAACCATATTTATTTTATTCTCATCTTCTATATTGGTGTTTTCTGAATTTTTATCCTCTTTCTTTGATAGGTCATCATTTTCTGTTTCTTTATCTTGTGCTCTTTGGCTGCACACTGTACATTTTAATATTTTGAAATGTTAACTCTGGGATTTACTACCTGGGATGTCTGTTTTCAGGTTTTGTTACCAGCCAGTGATAAAACAGATTTTCTTGAGCTTCAGCCTTCCTATCAGGAAGGGCTGTCCAAGGCAAATGCACTGCTTTGTCTTATCCTGGGCTTTTGCTTATTGATTGTTTTGGAGTTCCCCAATTCTGTTCTATTCCCCAGAGCCATCCTCTGGGGTATCTGAAGCCAGCAGCCCTTTGTCCCACACTGTCTGCCTCTATAGTTTTATATAAATCTTTTGCTGTCTCATGCTAGTTTTGACTGGAGGGTAAATTCTGGAGGGAGGGGTTTACTCCAGAGGAGACTTTCCCAATTTGGTCTTTCCTGGCCAAAACACAGCCAAGGACCAATGAAGGAGTACAGACTGTCTCAAAAATGCTCTGTGAAGGGTGCCAAAAACTTCTCTGATGGCTCCCCAGAACTGAGTTTTCCTGCCCTGCTCAGCACATGCAGCCCTTCAGTTAACTTTCCTCTGCAGCCCTGAGGAAGCCCTGAATCTTTAAATCTCCAATGCCTCTTGACTCTGTCCAAAAAGTTTGAAACAATGGCTGTTGCTGTCTTTGTCTGCAGCAGGTTGAAACAACAGCTGTCCTCAGAGCTGGGACCCAGTGTTCTGATTACACTAATCAAAAGCCATAATCACTGGTTGGCTGTGCATACCCTGTTCTTAAGGAAGAGGATTTTGTTTCTTGCAGTCAGCAGCAGGTAGCCAGGGACTGGACCCTGTTGTGTATCCCTGCCCATCCCCCCACCACAACACCACAAACCCTCCAAGAGCATGAGAGTGGGGGATGGGCACCGGTAGCCACCCTGGGAAGAGAGCAATTTACCCTTCTTACGTGATTTATCACCCTTTTCCTCCCACTCTTCTCTGGATGCGATGGTATTCTTCTTGCCTCTGGAGTTTCAAAATAGTTGCTTCAGACAGTTCCTGTCTGTTTAATAGTTCTTTCGGTGGAAGGACTGTATCCTGGAACTCCCTACTCCACTATTTTACCCAGAAGTCCCTTCCACTTGAAATCTGTTTGCAATAGTCTGGAATCTAATTTAAATTATTTGGGAGGTAGGTTCTTCAATCTTTTATTTACAAATTGACCTCTGTGCTTTTTATGCAATTTGGCCCATCCTTGCCAGCAACCATTCAACTATGTCAAATTATTTAGCTGATTAAATTAATAAATATCATCCATCAAGGAAACGAAAATCAATACTACAATGACATACCACTTGATACTCATAATTAAAAAATCAGAAAAATTCTCACTTGCTGTGCCAGAGACCTGGGTTCGATTCCCACAGCCTGCCCATGCCAAAAAAAAAAAAAAAAGAAATCTGACAATAACAAGTGTCGATAAGTATGTTAAAAATTTCAACCTCATATACTGTTCTTAGGAATGTAAAATGGCGCAACCACTATGGAAGAGTCTGGCACTTTCTCAAAAGGTTAAATATAAAGTTACCATATGACCTTCCACTCTTAGGTAGTTATCCAAGAGAAATAAAAACATGTGCTTATGCAGGGCAGTGCAATGTTGGCTCAGAGACAGAATTCTTGCCTGCCATGCCAGAGACTCAGGTTTGATTCCTGGTACCTGCCCATGGGTATATATATACACCTATGCAAAAAAATTATACATGAATTTTTATAACAGCATTACTCATAACAGTCAAAAATGGAAAAAACCCAAATGCCCATCAACTGATGAAATAATAAAATATTGTATAGCCATACAATAGAATACTGTTTAGCAATAAAATGGGATGAAAAACATACACAAACTTAAATATGGATGACCTTTGAAAATATTACTCTAAATGAGAGAAGCTAGTCACAAAAATACCATATACTATATAATTCCATTTTAGTGAAATGTCCAGAAAGTGCCTATGTCTGGGCAAGAATGCTTTTAGGGGTGAAATAGGGATTGACTACTAACAGGTATAGATTTATTTTGGGGTTGTTGAAAATGGTCTAAATTTGACTGTGGTGATTTTGTGACTATACTAAAAACCACTGAATTTTTTTACTTTAAATGAATGAATGGTATAGAATGTAAACTATCTCTCAATAAAACTGATATCAAAATGTATAGAGAGATGGCTAGATCTATGGATAAAAAGATGGGTGAATAGATAAAATTATGGCTCATTTATAGTTACATATATATATTTGGTAAGAAGGAATAAGAGCTGGCTAAGTTGGGGAAACTACTTGAGTTGTGGAGAGGAAGCACAAATTCAGCTGAAGTAAAGCAGGAAGGAAGGAAGGAAGGGAGGGAGGGAGGGAGGAAAGAAGGAAATATACAATTAGAAGAGTGGATTAAAATGCCTAAATTTCCTGCTACCTCTGCCAATAACTCAAGACCTTGTTATGAAGTTGTCCTAGATCACTTGTAGGACATTTTCTCTTTTCTATACACCCTTAATCATATAATTACTTTATTAAAATAGCTGACAGTTCATGGGGAAAAAAAGGATATGGATTTCCAAAATAGTTATGAAAACCTAATCTCATAAAATACATCTCACCTGTAAACATAATCTACACTGGAATAGCTGCAGTCTCTTTAGATTATTTCACATTTGCTCCCAAATGGAAGGGCAAAAATAAGGGAAAAATTTGAACTGAGAATGCTAAACAACTTTTGCAGTAATTTCATTCTTACTCAAAATAAAACTGTGTATACAACACAAGCCAAACAACTGAAGGCTCAGGAATACACTACAGATCATATTATTGTTGTTTAGTATTTATTGAGCACTCACAATATGCAAGGCACTGAAAAAATAAAATATATCCCTGGTTATGGAAATTATAACCTAAAAAGCATGTAAAATCACATTATCTACTGTCTTCAATGGATTAATAATGCATGCAAGATGTCAAAGGTCAGGGCTCAATCATATTAATATTAGTGCCAGGAGTATGTTATTCAAATTAGTCTGGTTTTTTATCCCTTTTCTTTTCCACAATATTTTTCCTGATGTATTTCTAATATTTTATACTACCATAGTAAAATCCCTGATATTAAAATTCTATCAATAAAGATTTTTGCAATATAAAGCCTTATTTGCAAAATAAAAGCCAAGATTTTTTTAGAATTTCATTTTCACTAAAATAATCCTTTCTGGTGATGTTGCTAAATCTACATCATTGACCTGAACCCTTCCTTGATAAAGGCCTTGGCAACCAAGAAAATAATAGTTAAAAATATTAAATGTAGTGATACCAATAGAGGTAACAGAAAAATTTTAGTTTTAATATGAAGAGTCTCTTAACTACATGTAGAGGATGAAAATTATTTGCTAAATTGACATATATCTCATTTAATTTCTTAACCCCACGCTGACTTGGAGACTGACAGGAAACTTGTAAAAGACCTGTTAGGAAGGATGAATCTTCATAGGCTTCTAAAACATTATTCATTATAACAAGAGAAGACAATTACATGCTTTTATATCCATAACATACTTAAGCTGCCATGTACTGGAATTGTCTACAAGGTGCATATCTCTTGGTTCGAAGCCTCCTCATAGACACTGTGATAAACGCTTATATGAGTGAAGCAAATTTTAGTCTGAGCAGATATACAATGTGAGAAGAGGAAGTTTCAAAATTAATGAAAAGATTAACAAGAATGATAAACCCCAAATGTTGTGGTTTATTTCTATCTGTTAAATGATGAAGTCCAGGAAGCATTAGGCAAATTGTTTTCATTTGTCTACTCTAGGGAGAATTCTAAAAGATGAAATATTAAAGTTTGCAACTGAATCCTCAGAGCTTTTTTTTTGGAGAGTGGGGAGTGGGGCATATAAAAATATCATAGATTATGCTTCCTCTATATTTTTATACCACACTTTCAAAACTGATATCTATAAAATGTATTGGAAAAGATAAATCTAGTTATGTGGTTTAAGTCTTCAGTTTAACATTACAAGATTTCTAATAGTAATAATCATTTTCACCTATGTCACATTTTTAGCGAATTTCTTTGGCCATTTTTTTTGTAGCAGGGGGAAGGTATTAAGTATTATTTTGTTTTTTTATCATAATTTTAGTATGATGGTTACCATTGAAAAATGCATTCTTCTGATTTTACAATCTTCTAATTTACTCATTAGAGTGAGTGATGGTCTCAGATAGCTACTGTTTTGGTGACATGCTGACAAGTGGTGACAGTAACAGACAATTTACAGAAAAATTAGCATATCATTGGCTTCTAGGCATAATTTATTCTATATTCTATGTGTCCTGTCATATATCTCTCTGTATATGAACACTGTTTGCGAAAAGGGCTTTAGATTTTATTTTTCAAACCTGAACCAAGATCAAAAAAATATCAAGTGCTGAAACATGGATGAAATGAATTGGCAAGAACCTGATAGGCAGAGCAAGTGAAAAACATTGCTCAGCTTTTGGATTATTCCTCGTTGGGACTGTGGGAATCTTAGGTTCTCTAATAGTACTTACGTACTTAGGAAGGCATATCGCATTTGTAAGGCAAATTGTGTATTGTTATTAATTTAGAATGATGAAAGAATACCCTAATTAATGAAAGTGCAAGAAACCTCTATGTATGAATTGATATTGAAGATAATTCGGTTAATATTATCATTTTGGACTCCTCAGCTGCCTTTTTTGATAACACTCCAGTGGAACATTCCTTGAGTGAGGTCCAACTAATACAAAAAAAAAAAATGTTGATTGCCCAGAATCCAGTTACTTAAACTTCTCTTGCTCATTACATCCTGCTACCTCTCCTTCCTCATCATTCACTTCTTCCTTAATCATCCCTTCACAGAGGTGATTATACAAATGGATTGAAACTGTCATCTGATATTAAGTGGGCTCATGGAGTTCAGAAAATGAAAAGAGAAGAAAGGCAAACATAAGGAAGGAGGAGGAGAGAGGAGGAGGAGGAGGAGGAGAAAAAAAGACCACCACAGCCACCACTACCACCAATGCTTATTTCTCTGTGAAGCTCTACGGATCAGAAGAAAACCTTAGGTTTTAATAATTCTTGCTAATAATGCTATTATTGAATCAAGGACAAAGACCTTCCATTGTGCATGTGCTGCGCACACAGCTAGAGCTCACTTTCCATATTTCCTTTCAAGATCACCCTTCTTCTGTCCAACCTCTCCATTCTGCCATGACTGTCTTTCTCCAGACCCTCTCTAACTTATATCTAAGTAACTCTCTCCCTGGATGCTGCTTCCCTTCCAGTGTCTCATCAAAATTTATTTGCTAATCAAGCACTGAAGTGCTAACTCTCCATGAATCTTTCTTTTTTTTACATCTCCTTTTTCCTCTGATTTCTGTCATTTCTGAAGTCCTACAGCATCAGAGTATAAAATTCTTACAGAAAATCACATTAAATATGGTAATAATTCCATACTCAGTCCACAATAACTCTTGCACATTATTCTTGGTTTCTAAATCACAGACAATTTCCTGAAACTGGAATACTATTTTACATTTATTTATATTTCTCATAATTCAGAGTCATAGTAACAATAAAAAATGTCAATTGTTTTACTAACAATTATATGCCACTCTCATTTGCTGTGAGTTTCTTTGTTAACAAGGATACACATATGGGGTCTTATGATCTATTGTATATCCATCATTTATCCTGTCAGTCTGGAAAAAAAATAGATCAAAGATTATCATTATGGTCTCCATTTATTATATATAAAAGAGAAAGAAAAGTATAACAAGTCAAATGTGTTTTGGAGAATCACCTCATCTCCTCCACCAAATGATGAACCATTTTGCTGCAAAAATATAAGAATATAATTAGTTTACTTCTACCTGGAGAATAAAAGGATGAGGGCTTTCATTAGAGCTGTATGAGCCTCTTTTATAAAGTTCAAGGTGGATTGGATAAGTGCTAACTCTTCTAATAGTTATTCTACCATCCATCTAGCACTACCATTGTATTTCTCTAAGGGAACTACACATTCATTTTCTTCCGAATGTAAAATTTCTGAAAAAAGATGATATGATGAAGAAATTTATCTTTCTATACCAATGAAGTTGGGTAGCAAGGGAGGGAAGAATAGATCCCTAAGTAACATCTCAATATCTCTAAAGTTTGGTTCTGATTTGTGAGGAGAGCCATTAAAAATAAGATTGTTATTTCCAGAGAGTCTAAAAAAACAGGTGAAGATTATGTTAACCATGTAATTCACCTAATAGCATAGCACAAATGGAAGCTTCTTTAGACTCAAGAAGTAAATGGTAGCACTATTATACATGATTAATCATCACTGACAAACTACACTCTGTAATCAACAGATTTTTCATGTTAAGATTAATTTCTTATAATAAAGTCTAAATATTATATAACCCCTTGACATTGAGTTATACTTTATAGGAAAAAGGTACTTTCCGCACTATAGAACGCAGACAGTCAGGAACCATTCTTTTGAAATCAGTTTGGGTGGCCACTAACCAAAAATTGGGATATTTGAAATCAAAGTAAGATCTGCACTGTCCAAATTGGCTTGTGCTACTAAATTTAAACTAAGTAAATTAAATGAAGTAAAATTTCATTTCTTAGCCACACCAACCCATTAGCTATCAACAGCCACATAAGCTATGGCTGCCCTATAAAGTGCAGATAGACATAATTTCCTTCATCAAAATAATTCTATTACATGTGATAAACACAATGAAGGGAAGGACAAACTCCCTGAATTAAAACTGTTAACATCTTGAAATACAAGACAATACAAAAATGTTAGTTAAGATAGCTATACAGATATTTCTCTCCAAACACTAATAGCACACATCAAATTTGTGCTTTGGTGCTGTGTCTTTACATTCAAATGAAAACCATTACCAAACATGCTGCATAAAAATCTGCCAAAAAGAGCTCACAATTTAAAACCAATCATTCCCTCATCATTTGCAGTGTGCTCAAGCCTAACCCACCGAAATAAGACAGACTATTCCTCCTATAACAACCACACATATAACCAGAAAACTCTAGACCATTTAGACACAAAATAGTTTATGTGGCCAAATTAATGCATGAAAAATTTAGAAACAAATACACTTTGATTTTTACCTTTATGTTAAAATTTGATTCCTATTTAAAAGGTTGACATGGGCTTTACTTATCCATCAAGTTAATGCCCAAGCTAACTGTGGTCCTTTTCAGATGGACACTCTCACAAACACTTGCTAGAATTCCTCAACACAAACCCACCCTGATACTCCTTTTAATATATGCTTTATAGAGAAATCTTAGATTATAGAAAAATCATGCATGAAATACAAATTCCATATACCACCCTATTATTGACATCTTGCTAATGTGCATTTGTTACAATTCATAAAATAACTTTTTTTATTGTATTATTGACAATAGTCCCTGATGTTTCTCGATCCATCTATTTACTTCTATTGTACAGATTATTCAAGCTGAAAATCTAGAAAAGGATGAACTCCTCAGTTCAAAGTATTTCAGTAGAGGAACTTAGATTTACTCTGCAATGATATAGTTAACTCTCTGGGAAACTGAATACCACAATCGCATTTTATTACCAGAGCCTTTTAATTTCTTTTATAAGACAGCATAACCTTCCTCAAACATGTCTCTTTATAAGTAATGTTTTCAAAGTTAAGAAATCCTAGATATGGAAAATATGAAAACATCTTATTTCTCCTTATTCTCCACCTACGTGCAGAATAGGAACAAATAAGTATTATTAATAAGTCTTGGCTAGTCATGTGAAATATAAAAACTGCACTTATGGTGAGCAGAGAAGGCATTTTATAAAGAAAAGCACACAATCCACCATTCTTACAGCATTTATAAATAACTGTTTTCAAATGAGAACCTAACGCAATTGCCTTTCCTTCCACCTTAACTTTGTAATGCTGCCATCTGCCTTTTCTTCATTTTATAATCTTCATAAAATCAAAA
Source organism: Tamandua tetradactyla (assembly GCF_023851605.1). NCBI lineage: Eukaryota > Metazoa > Chordata > Mammalia > Pilosa > Myrmecophagidae > Tamandua > Tamandua tetradactyla. The sequence goes on along the minus strand of NC_135329.1, from coordinate 127,441,961 downwards.
TAAAAGCTGGGAAGCATTTTTTTTTATGTCAAAATTTAAAATTTATAATAGTGTGTACCCCCCCCACACACACACACACCAACAACAAAACCACCTTTCCCCCTTTCCCCATCCCCTTAACTTCCTATCTTATTACTTACTTCTCTATAAATTTCTATTTCTAGATTTATACAAATGAATCGTTCAGTACTTGCCTCACTCTCCTTGCTTATTCATACAGCATTTTTCAAGGTTCATCTATGTTGTACATGTATCAGAACCTCATTCCTTTCTGCTGAATAACATTCCATTTGTTATATACCATATTTTGTTTGTCCATTCATTTTGATCCATTTGGTTTTTCCACCATTCCCTTGTGAATAATCTCAATAACATTAGTTGCAAGCTCTGCTGGTCTTTTTCAATTCCTTTGGATATATACTTGTGAGTAGAATTGCTATCATATGGAATTCTATATTTAACATTTTTAAACCACTGCTTTCCACAGTGGCTGCACTATTTTACGATCCAACCAATTTTTCCACATCTCTTCAATATTTGTCATTTTCATTAAAATAATAGCCATCGTGGGTGTGAAATAAATCTCATTGTGGTTTTGATTTGCATTTCTATTGGCTAATCATTTCATAATCTTTTCATGTGTTTATTGGCCATTTGTATATCTTTGAATAAAGTCTTTCAACCATTTTGTTAAATGGGTTGTTTGTCTTCTTGTTTTGAGTTCAGAGTTTTTATATATTCTGGAACTTAAGCTTATTAAAGATATAATTGGCAATTATTTTCTCCCAATGTGTAGCTTATCTTCTCACTTTCTTATTAATATCCTTAGGTACACAAACATTTCAAATTTTTGTTAAGTTCAATTAATCTATTTTCTCTTTCGCTGTTCAGCTTTGGTTTGTATCAGATAATCCATTGTCAAATCCAGGATTATGAGGTTTTGCCCCGTAATACTGCTCTAGTTTGCTAGCTGTGAGAATGTGATATACCAAGGCAGAATGGCTTTTAAAAGGGGAAATTTATTACATTGTAAGTTTACAGTTCTAAGGCTGTGAAAACGTCCCAATTAAAGCAAGTCTATAAAAATGTCCAAATTAAGGCACCAACAAGTTTACCTTCATTCAAGAAAGGCCAATGAAGTTTATGATTTTTCTCTTGCTGGAAAAGACACGTGCAAACATGGCGATATCTACGAGCTTACTCTCCAGGCTTCTGGTTTCATGAAGCTCCCCAAGAGGCGTTTTCCTTCTTCATCTCCAAATCTCTGGCTGTGTGGGCTCGGTAGTTCTCACGGCTCTCATCACTCTGAAGCTTTCTCCAAATGTTTTCTCTTTTAAAAGTTTCCAGTAAACTAATCAAGATCCACCTGAATGGATGGAGTCCCATCTCCCTCTAATCAAAGGTTAATACCCACAATTGGGGTCTCACCTCTGTGGAGATAATCTAATCAAGCTGTAAAAGAAACAGCTGCCTCCACAAAATGGCTCCGGAATAAAACATGGCTTTTCTAGGTACGTAATCCTTTCAAATGGCAGAAATATTTCCTAAGAGTTTAGTATTTTAGTTCTTATATTTAGGTCCTTGATCCATATTTTTTTAGTTCATATTTGCCTATGATGTGAGACAGTGGCCTAGTTCCATTCTTGCGCACACGGATTCCAGTTCTCCCACACCATTATATGTACTTGCTAAAAATCAATTAGCCGTAGATGTGTATGTCTATTTCTGCACACTTACTTCTATTCCATTGCTCTTATATGTCTATCTTTATGCCAAATACTGTTTTGATTACTGTAGCTTTGTAGTAAGTTTTGAAATTGGAGAGTGTGAATCCTCCAACTTTTTTTCTATTACAAATTGTTTTAGCTGTCCAGGGCCCCGCAATTCCACGTGAATCTGAAGTTTGCTGTTCCATCTCTGCATAAAGGGCTGCTGGAATATCTATGGGGATTGCATTGAATTTATAGATTATTTAGCTAGTAATTGCCATCTTAACGTTAAATCTACTAGTCCATGAATACAGGATGTCTTGCTATTTTTTAGGTTTTCTTTAATTTCTTTCACCAATGTCTGCAATTTTCAGCGTATAAGTCTCTCATCCTCTTGGTTAAATTGATTCCTAGATATACATTCTTTAGGTGTTATTGTAAATGGAATTTTAAAAAAATTTCTTCTATGGATTGTGCATTGCTAGTGTGCAGAAATATCCACCTAATCTGAACCCTTCCTTTTGTGGGTGAGCAAGCTAAAAGGAAGAGTGAAGACTAGGACACCATGAGCTGGAGATAAATGAAGTGTAGAATCCAAATCTCCAAATTCTCTGTCAGTGCTCTTCTAATTCTCCAAACTGCACTCCTTGACTGCAATATCTGGAGATCCATTGCAAAGCTCCTACTACAAGGAATCCTCACACTGTTACATTTATAGCATATTACACATCACGGCATATGTGGTATGATTTAGCCATAATCTATTCTTTTCTTTTAATAACCGTGGGCTTATTTTAATGTGAACATTTATACTTCCGAAAATTATTGCTCAGAGTGGTTATCAGTACTTACATATGGGAGGCAAATTGTGGAAGCCTGTTCTAAGGCAGCTAAACAGACTTTTGGGCTGCAAGTCTTATACTCCAGGGAATCCCCAAAGCTTGGGTTGGCATGCCTTTATTTATTTGCATTCTGCCTGTGAATTGGATGACCTTGTTTGGGGCACAAATGACTCTGTGATGGAAGATTTTGAAGGGTATCTGTCAGCAAAAGGGAGATCACAAAGACTCTTTCTCATGATGGCAGGATGAGAAGATAATGCTCAGATGCTTGTGTGTCCTTGGTGTGAATAAGATTAGAAAGGGAAATAGAACTTTTTAAATTTTGATAACTGAGAAATGTGGCTTATTTTCTCTCTTACGTATACAGCTCGTGCCATGCAGAATCTTAACTGAATGCATTTTATTAGATGTATTTTTGAGTAATTCAACAATGATTATGTTCTCCCTCTGACATTTTTAGGTGGAAAATATTGGTGCATTTGGTTTGAGGAGTGACACTTGAATCACAGTGAAGATAGCACTGGCAATTGTGGATTTTAAAACGGAGAAATCCACCATTATAATGATGAAACACAGTTTGTTTTAAAGAGTACAGAGTTCTAAACCTCTTATCTAAGACTTTTCAATTATTTTGCAGATCTCTCCATGTCTCAGATTGAAAACAGAGGCACTAAATTACCTACTTTCTCACAGTGAAAATATGATATAGATAAACAAAGGGGAAAACAGGTGTCTATTTTCACATTCTGATGCTTTTATTTTTGTAGTTCTGTAACAATGGCATTGTTCTTGAATCAGCTACTTTATATGGCTATAGTTAGCCATGAAGTTATATGGATTCTATGGTAGAATTGCCTCCCAAATGTGGCATCTTCTCTTCTCCACCCTTATTTCAGATCCTCATCAACTTTGGCCTGTGCCACTGCAAGAATCTCCACATTTGCCTTCCTTTCTCTTCCAGGCCAACTTGTTAACAGTGTTATGTTCTTAAAAACAAACACACAAATAAAACAAACTAGATCTGTTATTCTTTTTGTTAAAGGCTTGCTTGTGTGATATTTACTTCATTTTTGTCATGTGTCTTTGCTTCCCCTTGCCCCAGCAAATCCCATGTGTCACCCAAAGACACATTCTCATCTCACCCTAAACATAGCATACTCTTTCACCCTCAAATAGCACAACCTTCCATTCTAAACGTGGCGCGCCCTTTAGGAATGCCTCATACCTTGGGTTCCTTCTGTCTGGAATGTCCTTTTCAAGTCTGCCTTCTCTACCTTCAAGTTCATCATCAGTTTGAACTCAGTTCAATATCAAAACTCTCCATGCACCCTCACACAGTCACAGAGTGAAACACAATGTTCAAGAGATAGTATATTTCCTTGCTATAGACAGTGTGTTTCGAATTTTCTACTTCGATTTGTTTTAAAAAAAACTGTTGGTCACAACCTCTTATACTGATTTCACAGCCTAATATGGGCAGTAACTCACAGTTTGAAAAACTTTCTCCTAAATGACAAAAAAACTGCTTCTTACTAATTTTCACATCCTCAACATCTTGCATGAAATAGACATTTTTCCATGTTTGTAAAATGTATGACTATGAAAAGATATTACTTCTGAAAAGATTTTTAAACACTTTTTTCCTCAGCCATAATGCATTTTACTGTATTTCTTTTCCATCATGAGCCTAACTTGGAGATGTCTGCCTGGGAAGAGAGAAAAAAATTAAGTGCATACGGGTCATATTTACCACTGAGATGCTCATGTTAGAAAGGAATGAAGCTGCAGAACAGGGAGGGTAATAAATGAGTTTTGAATTTACTAAGCCATTTCATTGATTATCACTCCTTTCAATGGGGAGCAAAGTCAGAAATTAATAGGGAATATAGGCATTTCCTGTCCAAATGACTTTAATTCGTTTATTTTGAGGCTCAAGATGTACTTATTAGAACCAAACCATCTATAAAAAGAAAATAATTACATCTGTCAAGAAAGTAGTTAACTCGGGTTTTCTAGTTCACCTATGGTTTTGGATTTAGTTTGTTTTCTGTTTTTAGTTTCTTACTTTCAGTGTTTGACAGGCTATAAATTTTGTATTATAAATTTTATGGTTATAATCGGGACCTTGAGTTCTTAACGGATATTAATAACAACAATAGAAACATTTTTCTTGGTCCAGTGGCAACCTTGTCAGTCTGTAACCAAGAATAAATAGAATGCTCAGTTTGGTCCATGTGCTCATTTTAAAGCTTCGAGAAATAAACCATTCTTTTCCTTGGTGTTACTAGCTGAGCAGCTGTGGAAAGTTTGAGAAAATTCAATTGTTACTAACTTATGGTTTCACATGCCAACTTATTGATTTCTATGATTATTTCTATAGGAGCATCTTCAGATAATAATTACATGAACATTATTTCTCTGTGCATTTTATGTCATGAGCTTAAAATAAAATCAATAGCTTTTTCATATCACTTGTGGTTAAGATTCAGATTCAGTAATTTTCACAATTTGAGATACTCCCCCAATATCATACCTTTTATCTATTGGGGAAGGAGGAATGGAGCTGAATACAGAGCTGGTTGAAAATAATTTGAATTAACTATAAGGCCTCAGTGAAGCTCGATATTAATTCCAGAGATGTGATATGGAAATATTTCTTCCTTTTTTTACTTTCTTTCAGAACACTTGAAAAATGTGCAGGAACCAGGCTTCTGAGAAATGTTTCTCAAAATAATGTCCTTGGGAGTCTTCTGAAACTTCCAACATTTCTTGGCCTTATCCTAGATTTACTGAATCAGAATCTCCAGGGTAGGAACCAAAGTAATTCTCACTTTGCTTGAGTCTGTGATCCAGTATTGATTAAGAGGAAGGTGGACAGATGTCTTTCAAGTCATACCAATAGGCTGAGCAAGGAGTCTCTCCAAGGAGAGCCTGGTGTAACCCAGTAGGGCCAAAAACACAACATAAACCCAGGCAGGTTCAGAGCATTTGTCATTTACTCTCCTATGAGTAAAACGAAACAAAGCATACCACCAGACATAAGCATAACACTTTCTGAAAAGGTAGAGGTCTCTCTATGGTTCTAGCCTTTACCTATGAGAGTCATTCGGAAATGACTTTGGTAGAAACCAAACCACAGCACAGTGATGGTATACTGCCAAGGACTGCACAGAATAAAAAAATAATGGGTACCAAGGGAACAAGAGGGTTTGGTGGTCCTTGTTGTGTTTCGTTTTCTCATTTTATTCCCAGTTTTAACTTTAAATCCATGTGGAGGTTGGGGAAGGGGTGGTTGATTCAGGAATTTATGCTCTTCAAGGAAGAATGAATCTAATGAAAAGAGTGTTAATTACAATGTAAGAAACTCCAAGTAGGGTGTATGTTTTCATGACTGTTGACATCTTCATTTTGCAGGCAAATTCAGTTCCTTTTACTGAGATCCCAATAATGCCACTGCATTTACATGCTCTGATGAAGTTGTCATCACTCTCGTGTGATCTAGGCTTATTTGACAAATATGGAAACAATGTTATGGGACCATCTTATCCGACAATGGTGAAAACAGCAGTTGCCCCACCACTGCAGGCCAGGTGGCTAAAGGGCATGAACTCTGAATGAGACTGCCTGAGTTTGAATCCTGGCTCCAGCACTTATAACCTCTGTGACTCTGGAAAACGTACTTAATCTATATCTCAGATTTTCCTATGAAGGTGATGATGATGATGACAATAATACATCAGCTACCTCGTGTGGTAGTTGCAAAGAACAAATGAGTTAATATTTATAAACTGCTTTGAACAGTTGCCTAGTCCAGATAGGAGCTAGAAAACTTTCTGTTAAATAATTAAAGTATTAAAGAAAACAACTATTTGCTGGATACCTTCTATTGATTTGCAAGTCTCTTATCATTTACTCTCTTAATCACCTTATATAAACCAAAACACAGAGAATTATGAAACTTGGCCATGGTCCTGCAGCTAGATAAACTCAAGGAAATCAGTAGCAAAATCCAAGTGACACAGCATGGAAGCCCTTAATTTCTATAATGATTAATATGGTTAACCTGCCCAGTTTTTCTGGCAGAGTTTTGGTCTACTCTTCTAGATGATTAGACATCATTAAGGTAAATGAGGAGAATGAGTGGGAAAAGGTAGAAAATGCTGGGAAGGGTATGACTGAGGTAATTCTAACTCCTCCAATCTTCTTTTTCCTTTTTCCTGTTTGATATGTGGTCATTTCAGGATCTGTTTTCCTGTGCATTCTGGTTCCTGTAAAAATTGTGATTTTGTCTATCTGTGTTTATGTATTTTCAAGTTCCCAAGGTTGTCTTTGTGTTTGTTACTTTGCATGTGACATTTGGAAGGACTCCATGTGACATTCTGGCAGTCATTCCTTTGCCTTCAGGTGAACAATGTCTGGTGGACCCTCTGCCTCCTCCGATCAGAGCCAGAGGGCCAACTTCCCCAAAGCCAGCCCAACCGTGTGTCATGTTCCACTGAGGATTTAGTCTCACTTTCCTCAAATACTTGAGATGTGACCCTTTGAACAACCTTCAGGGAGAGGTAAGTCTGGCCCCTCTTTAGAAATAAATGACATTATTTCCTCTTATTCCGTATTAGTCATATGCTCATCCCTTTATAGTAGATTAACTCCTCTGTTTGCTACTTCCCTGAACTTCAAAAAGAGCTTTGTGTTCAGAGCTGTTACAGAGAGGCCAATGATTATGGCATCATTTATTTATATTATTATGGCACAATAGAAGTCACTTTGGACCTTGAATGTGTTCCAGTGACTCATAACACTTTTTCCAATGTTTTTTGACCTCTGCTCCTTTCCATATTCTCCCATCTCCAATAAATTTGCTTCAAAACCACAGTAAAACCACAGCTGTGTTTGTTGGTCAGGGACTCAAAGAATGAAAGTAACTGTTTCCATGAGGAATCTTCAAAGGAGGTAAAGTCAGTTCCCTGTTGTCAACATATGACCCAGATATTAAGAGATTTCGGAAATGAAACTTGTCATTTCTTGTTTGGAAAACATTTTCTCATGATAAAAAATAGAAAAGTTATGGAGACAGCACTAAAATCAGCTGAATTGTGTGATGTTTTGTTATTACAGTGCAGCATTACAAATGAGATGACACACAAATCACAATGAATGTGTGATAGAAAGTAATAACAGATTAAATGTATTTAATCATTTTGAGACAAATTTGATTATCAGATTATGAAATATTAAATGTCTAAATCAACAAAAATATGGAGGGTTAACAAAAGACATTGATTTATGGAAGTGTTGCAAAGTGTTTCAGACCTGCAGAGGGTGCTATTGCATTTACACAGAAACATATTTCATTATGTACACATTCCTCTGAAACATTAAAATGAGAATTTTGAGCATCTCTAATTCATTTCCACATAAAACAAGGAAAGAATTCTTAACCATAATTATAACCATATCCATATATAACCAATTATATAAGCATAACAATAATTTGTCTTCTAAAAAATTAACTGAGGCTTATCTCATTTAACAAACTTGGTTTTTTGTTTTTTGTTCCTAAAGATTAATTTACCTAATAAAAGAATTGAAAGAAATGAAATTATTTTAGGTACTATTTAGACTTCATTTGAACAAAATGAGCTTTCCGTTAGTGATAGACATTAAATTGATTCAATGCTCATAAATACATTTAGGGATTTTAAAATCCTTTAAAGTTTTTTGAGCATCAGGAAACAAATCACAAACAGAAATCAATTTTTAAGGAAAAGATGCAGATTTTGAAAAGACAAAATCTTTACCTGTTAAATTATTTTGCACTGGCATTTCAAGCATATTACAGTACAACCACAAGATATTATGGAGAAAAATGAATGAAGGGCAATGGAGAAAAAAAACAAATAGGTTCCTTGCATTCTTACAAAGTGACATGACATTGGTGGATATTTATAGCTAAAAGGATTTTTAATTTATAGGACATGGTTGCAAGTTTGTACACTTGGTTCTCATCTGTGTATGTATTTGAAATAATATCACTTCTTTTAGAAAGCACTTAATTAAAATTTATTCAAGTAATCCTTTTTAAAATGCACTGGCATATTTGTTTTGTTTAGAACTTTGACAGCTATTTTGAATTCTTCTCATATTTACAGAATTGTTTGAATCATAATAGTATTTTTAGAATCACTGGTTACTATTGGAATTCCATACAAATATGCCCCAGAAATATGATAAAGAATAGATGTGTATTGCTTCACACCTTTAAGTCTCCTATTCACACTTTTCCTCGTTTAAAATCACTGGCATTGTTTTACCAAAAAGTGTATTGTGTTCCTCCAAATGAAAAAAAAAAGGGACTAACACAAGTTTTCAACTCTTGATAGCATTAGTGAATGACATCATACAATAGTGGGAAAAATTCACATAAGCAATAGAAGTGAAAGTAATTGAAATCAAAATGTTTCTCCAAATTTATAATATTTCTTGTCATTAAGTGAAAATGTTCCATCTGGGAAAATGTGCAGAACAATTGATGGGCAACAGTTAAAGAGAAATTATTAGCAGCGAATGCAGGTCAGGAAAGTAAGCAACATGTTCATTTAAAGGTAAGGATATTGCTACAGAAATCTTGGAATTCATTAAAAAACAGTACAACACACCACTGCTATAACATCCTTCTCTCAGGATTTCCAGCTAGCATAGGATCCATTCTCTTCACATTTCTTGCAGGGTACAACGGTATTAGTATCCCCATTGTCTACATGAGAACAAAGTAAACAGGACAGGAACAAAATGACAGTGTAGGGAGGTAGATGGGTGGCCATTTCCCAGGTTTGTAAGTGCCTGTGGACACAGATGGACCTCTCGAATGCTTAGCTTGAGCTGATTTGGATGATATCAGTAAAGGAACAGTTTAAAAGTAGATCACAAGTAGAGAAGGAAGACAAAGTATAATATTTTTTAAGATTTAATCTCACAAAATATTCTTATTGAGACCTGTAAGTTATTCAATAGAGGAGATCTTGAGATTTTGGTGGGTGGGGAAGATATTTATACTTTTAATACTCTAGAGGATTACTGCAAAGAGATCTCCTGGCTAAAGATAGGGGCAAGCTGGTGACAAAGCACTCACATAAAATTTAAACCTTCTCACTTTTTTTATATAGGCTATTTGCATTAGTCCATAGTAGTCCCTGATCATGAGCATCCTGTTTTGTGTGTAGGAAGAAATGTTCAGCATTTTACAGAGTTCAGTTAAAACTAGAGCAAGCCTCGTAGCCTTGAAAAATCTCTCTAAGCCTCATTTCTCACAATTCTCAAGTAGGAGTACATATAGTTATATAAAGCCAAAGTCAGAGAAGTACTTTGTCAACTGTAAAAGAATCTACTGCATTAACCTAATACAATATGTGGTTTTATCTCAGAGAAGATTCCCGGTGTCCTTTGCAGCACTAGATTCTTTTTTATTTCTTAGGAAAAAAAACAAATTGGGCCTTAAAGAAATAGAATTGCTTATTTGAACAGAGGTAAAGCAAGGATGGAGGTGAGTCTCATCTAAAGTCCCTTCGTTAGGTTGCATGAGAGGGACAAGGTCTAGCCGTTGCCTTGTCACACTACCTCCTTAGCAACAGTTTACTTTGGCTTCTGATTGAATTTCTCAAAGACACCACAATTTCTAAACTGAACCATTGGATATACACCCTGTCAGAAGCTTTGTATGCACATAACACCCTGACAGATACAGTTTTAGATAAGAAACTGTGTATGAACTTAACAATCATTGCATATAAGGTCATTGGTGTTACATTAAAGATCTGGCAAGAATGGGACCAGGGCAGAATATATAAAGAATCTGTTACTACTTTTGCAACATTAATTTTGAAACCAATAAATCACCCCCATCTGGGAAGTGTGTCATCTCGAGAAATGCGCCTAGGGGGTGCAAGGGTAGTTTAGTGGTAGAATTCTCACCTGCCAGGCGGGAGACCCAGGTTCGATTCCTGGTCCATGCACTTCCCCCAAAACAAACAAACAAAAATTCAACAAAATGGTGCTGCAATAATGGGATACGCATATGGAAAAATAATGAATTGTGACCCCACCATCTCTCTATAAAAAAATAATGCATAAATCAATTCCATGAGGTTAGACCCTTATGTATTTAGTCTATTTGCTTTAAATGTCTGAGGAAAATAAATAAAATAGAAAGCAAGTTTACAATAGCACAGAAAGCAAAAATTTAATAATATGGGGTGATAGAGTAGGTTGCTAGAAAATTTTATAAAAAACCTAAATATTTGGAATATTGTTTTAAGTGTGAATGTATACATATTTACAACAATATCTTTTGTGTCATTTATTTAAATAAGAAATATCTAAAATTTTGGTGACTCACATGTGCATATTTTGTAAGCACGTAATTCTCTCTTTCTTAAAGCAAGAGTCTAAATTTCTTTGCCAACCGTACATAGATAATATGGGGTGACTCTGGCCAAAGAGTCTTTTATAAAACTCCCTATGTGCAAATTTAAGTATCTAAAGCACTGTGCTCTTGAACTAATAATATGATAGCTTTCTATTTTATTATAACAAATTCCTCCATTTCAGTAAGCTACTTCTATTGAGAAACATGCGTACTAAACAATGATTTAAAATGTACCAAAAAGTAGCTAGATGAAAAGGCCCATATCTTTCTCTGTTAGAGTCAATGTCTATAAATCTGAACCTGCATCTATACATAGATTTATGCAATTGGATAAAAAAAAATCTCACAATCATATCTTAAATCCTATCCATCTGTGAGGATTAGCCTGTTTAAGTCAGTGAGGTAGGATTGTAGTAATTCCGCTAGTCCTTTACTCAAGACAGTATCCTCAGGGAAATTTCACAGCAGCTCATCAGCTGGTAAACATTAGCAGTCAGCCCACATCATCCAGATTCGTCTCCAGGCAGGTGACAACTTCCTTACAACTCTGGAAGTATCTTTGTTTCAGATAGACAGAGTCAGGATTCTTTTTATTTTGGGTCAATTCTTCTTTTATTTTCTTTCAAGTGATCCATAGTCATACTGTAATATAGATATGTCTTTCTGCCTAAAACTGGGAAGCACTGGCTTTACCAGATCCACCACTCTACCTTGCCCAGTGGTTTCAGATGCCCTAGGAAAAGAGAATAGCTGGGACACGGTCAGGAAAAAGGAAGTTTGACCGGAAAAGTGGACTGTTCACTATTTGCTTTCCCTAACATTCTATACCTTCAGTCTTAAAATTATTTATTGGATTAGGGTTATCTGTGCATTGTTTACATATCTTACTTTTCAGGACACAATGCTGATACTGGTTCTAAAAACATACAAACAAACAAAACCCAGAATCAGTAATTAAGCTATACACATTTTTAAACATGAGTGCATAAACCTCATATCACTAAAAGTGAAAAAAAATTTCTTTTCCAATTTTGATTCCTCTTCATTATTGGGCCATTTTCTCACCTTTCCTCACATAGAAAAGTAGAAATTAAAATTTGCAGAAAAAATCAATTCAGTCTTAAGTTCTCTTAGAGTTAGTCTCTTAAAGTCTCCAAATAATGCTTTCCTAGTAACAATCAGCATCTTTGCAGTGATTTTGTTTGAAACCGATTTCATCTGTTTTTTTCCCTCCATCTCTTCAGTGTTCCATCTACTGTTGCACATTTTAGATTCTGAAAGTAAATAAAGAAAGCTTCTTTGTGGTCAAAATAGCTATATACCATAACACCCATGGTCCCAGCTAAGTGACTCTTAGCTCTTATTCGACAAACTTTTATTAAGTGAGCTTGGCTGTCTGTTCTACCAGATTACAGAAGATTATGGGTATACTGATAGACTAAAATGATAGTTTGACAACTTGTAAAAAAGAGACCCCTGGCCTAAATAAATCAACCTGTGTGGAAAGAACATCACTAAATAATAGCTCTAATAATGGAACTTAACTATTAAGGCATCAAGTAACATTAAACATTATGTCTGATGTATTTGGTATATTTGGTTTTAAGAAGGTAAAGTCAATGTAACCAAATAATTATTGACTAACTAGATACATTTTACCCTCAAAACTTCCCCCAAATTTACCCTTTCCTCCACTTTACAGATGAAGAAACTGATATGCAGAAAAGAGATGTAACTTTCTCAAGGTACAGTCAGTAAAATAGCAGTGTGTGTCCAGGAGAGGCTGACCACAAAACGCTTGCTCTCTCTTCTGCTTCATTTTGCCTCTGGAATAGATTTTTTTTCACCCCATTTGAACCCATATTTGAGATCATGGTGTCTGATTTACATAGGAAGACATAAGATAGAAAGAGAAAGTGATTCACCTGGCACATTAAAGTGATAAAAACCAGTACTTAGATCTCTGCTGTCCCAGATTAAAGTTCTCTGCATGCTGCCATGTTCCCTTGTTGATTGTGGACATACCAATATTAAAAATGTCCTCATTCGGTGCCTTTTCAAAATCCCAATCTTGAATTAGTACAATTTATGGTTTTGTTACAGAAAACCATACAATGGTGCTCTACAAAGCCAAGCTGACTGGCCCCGGCCAAGGGTCACTGCTGCTTGCAATCTCTTGTTCTCTTCCAACTGCTTCCCCATCATCAAGGCCATGCCTGTTCTTCCAAGTTTGCACACCACCCTTCTCTGCTGGCCCATTCACCTACTCCACGGGGTTCAACATCATCCAATGCGAACTCTTGTTTTGCCCTCATTCCACCTCTGAATTTCTGTATTGACCCTCATGCCAGCCCATGGTAAGAAGGTAGTAGTTCGCACCTTATCACGTCTAGTTCATCCTGTTGCTCCTTTGCTTTCATCTTCTGAAGACATTTGCTCCTATATTTTTTCCTACTTGTTCCCTCTTTCTGGCACATAACATTCTTCTCTGTCTTTTTTCAGGCATACCTCAATTTTATGGCACTTCATTGCATTTCATTTTTTAATAAATTGGTTAGTGGCAAACCTGCGTTGACAAGCTATTGGTGCCATTTTCCAACAGCATGTGCTCACTCCATGTCTCTGTGCAACATTTTAATTAAGGTACGTGCATTGGTTTTTAGTCATTATGCTATTGCATACTTAACAGGCTATAGTATAGTGTGAACACAACTTTTATATGCACTGGGAAACCAAAATACTTTGTGTGACTCACTTTATTGAGATATTCACGTTCTTGCTGTAGTCTGGAATTGAACATATAATATCTCTGAAATATAACTGTATTCTCCAGCTTCACCTATCCCTAATGGTATTTCTTTCTTTCTTTCTATATCTTACAACTACACTCTGCCTTTTTCTTGCTTATCAATTTACTCAATAATATGCTAGCTTCGCACCCTCACTACTCTTGTCTCCTCTTCCCTTTTAACCCTAAAAATAGAGTCACAGACTCTTTCTAGTTCAATAGGATCTCCTGTTATTCACACCAAATGGTCCTTTCTCAGTCATCAATCTTGGTTTTTCTTCAGTTTCTGACACTGTGGACTCTCTCAGGCTTGGATGTTTCTCTTGACGAGATTTTGCTCTTCTCGGCTGTTCTCTGACCTCTTCTGTCAGCCATTTTCCATTTTCTTCTCATTTATTCTTTCTCAAATTCCTTACATATAGGCATCTCCCATATTTTCAGCCCTTTCATTTCCTATTTCTTTATTTTCCCTTTGCTGTTATCATTCACTGTCGTGGCTTTAGCCAGCACCTCCACAAATATGACAAAAAAATTCTACCTTTAGTCCCAACCTATCTCTTGCCATCTTCTGAATTTCCAGTTACATGCTAAGCATTTTGACTTGATTTTTACTGCACCTGAAATTTTCAACACATCCAAATCTGAATTAATCTCCTTTCCTAAGCCTTCTCCTCTTGATGTCTCAATTTCTATCATTGCACCATCATCTTCCAAGGGATCTGGTTCGCAAGATCACGCATGTGGTTTTCCTGAAATGAAGTGCAGAATATTAAGTGTATTATTTTACGTGACTGTTTCTGAAGGAAATATTTATAAAATTTTATCAGCTTTTGAGAGAGGTCACGGTAAAAAGCTTCAAATCCACTGCTGTGCTTAACTTCTATTTTTCTCCCTGTGTATCTTGAATAAAAATAAATTTTTTATAGAACACTTACAAATCGACATTTTTATTGCTTTTGCAATCACTTTGGTTATGTTTCTTAGCTCTTATATACCAAAACAAATGATATTGCTGGTTTGATTTTGCTTAATAATAGAGAATAATCACTTAACCATGATTTAGTGTATATTACTGACTATGAAAAATATCTAAATTTTAAAAATTTATATATGTTAGTCATTTTGTTTCCATTGCCAGTTGGCTACCAGAAAAAAAATTGTATTGTTTATATGTATGGACAGCCTAGTTCTGTATCCACTGCAAATCAGGAACTCATGTGTGAACCTAAAAGGTCATTATCTAACTGTTTGACACCAGTCAGATGAGGACAGACTGCATTTTCAACCAATTCTACTGTTACATTATCAGTGTAACTATTCCAAGAAAATATTGTTTAGGCATCTATCTGAATGAATTATACTGGATCTTTATATGAAACAACATGATAAGCTAGATATATGCTCTATTTACACAGACAGATTATGCTCACACTTGATAATGTTTTTCTTTCAGTTTTCTTCCTGAGGTTTATAAATCAGAAAATTTGCCATGCTGCTGAGTTTCTTGCTTTTCTTTTTACATAGAGTATTTCTGCTTTGGATTGACTTTCATTTGATTCATCACTATATGAAATAAAGCTTATAAACTAGATTTTTCACCTATAAATTAATGTATTTATGTTTTCTGTGCCAGGGACTGTGTCCAGTGCCAATACACAAAGGGGAAGAAAACAAAGTTCCCGCTCTAAGGAGCACGGAGTCTAACAAATATGTATCCACCTCACAAATTATTGCTGTATTTGTACTAGTATTATTACTACTATTCTTCATTTTTAATGATTATTATACCTAGTCCCAGCAAAGGGCATTTATAACACTTTTTATGATAGTACATATTACGCAAAAGGAGAAATAGTGTTCTTTAATATAAGCAAGGTTTTCTTTATAAAGGTGTAAAAATGCTATCAATTTTCTCCTTGAACTTCTACCCCCTTCCTGACCCTTCTAATCAGGAACTAATTAATTAATTAGCTAATATTTCTAAAGTGCATGGAAGATAAGCAGGTCATACAAAATGCTAAGTATTTGTAAGCCATGTGTTGCCTCATATGCTAAAAAGGATTTCTTAAAGTTTGGAAAGGATGATTTGAACAAATTAGCTACATTTCATCTAAATGAAAAAGCTAGGCATATACTAAAGGCAGGGGGCAGGTGGAAGTCGGAGAAGCTGGAATAGAAAAATGCAATTGCAATCAAGAGAAGGAGAATGGTCCTTTATTTTTCTTTTCATTTGTCATTACCATAAAAAAGAGAAACGTAAATTCTTATAAAACTGCTATAAACAGGGAATACAAATTTATTAAAATGGAGTAATATTGCCATTTCTCTTGTGCTTCCAAAATTGTTAATAAACTTGTCAGGACTCCCCAGTGGACAGATTATTTTATAATGCTCTTAGAACTTAAATCCAAAGCCTAAGTATTTATTTGATTTGGAATCCACATTATGTAGATCTGCACTGCCCCAAAGCATGAGATTTTAACAGCCCCTTCCTTCACTATGGTTTCCGTGGTCTAACACTATAGTTATGTCTGGGGGGACAAAGGAAAGAATGTGCCACACTGATCAATGTAGAAAACCAAACCAGACCATTCATGGTGTAATATGAATTTTCTGACTTAATCTTTCTCAATCTCAATAAAATTACTCAGATAATCCATTAGATCCATACTTAATTTCATGATTTTTGAATGAGTCAAATGGGAAAATCCAACCTTCTTGTGAGTTATAGCTGTTTAAGTTTGGTAGCAGTGATTATTTTAGAATCTTTCCATACCACTCATCCTTTTAAACACAATGAGACAGATGTTTCAGGATATGAAAAACAGATGCCAGAAAGCATTACTATTATACTGTTCTCACTATTAAGGTATTATTCTCAGTGTTTCCAGATCACTGCTGTTTCATTTTTTCTTGTGAATGTCTGAGGAACAGGCTTGATCTATAGAGTTCGGTTGGCTAAGGGGGGTTGCCCTCACTCAGAGTCAATTACTGCGGACTTGGCAAAATGACTTCTTAAAAGTGAGAGTATTCTGCACTCTTCTATTACCTCCTTTGAAGGCAGAACTTATGGTCTTTAACAGTACGCAATCATACCTTTCTCTGTTTCTTTGAGATGGAATAAATGGTGCCATCCAATCATTACTTTCTTATATCATCTGAAGTACTGAAGGTTGAGTTTCTTTATATTCTGTTATAGACCCAGGAGATAACAATCAAACACATTTTGGGGCAAATAGAGAGATATTAATAGGATATTTGTAGACATCATAAGTTTTCCGCCAGGAAGCAAACTCAGATTTTGATGCAACTTGCTTAATAATCATACTATGTCAATTTCATATTCTTCTGAAAGCAAAATTAATAGCCATCAAGCATGAGTGAATGGTAGGGGATCCCATAAAATTTGACAAAATGTGTCTTAGCATAGTTGTATGGAAGACATACCTAAATAGCTGAGAATGGTATTGGTGGTGAAGGTGATGGTGGGACACAGCACTATTCCTTTTTGCTCTTCTGATAACTTTGACCAGAGCCAACTGTGCCAATCAGGACTTCCAAATGACAAAATATGCATCTGATCTCAGGGCCTCTAAACCTACATCACAAGGTCTGGGCTAGTCCCTTTCAATGTATTAGTCACCACTGCAGCAGGATTTGGGTCATGGAGACTAGAACTAAGGCATAAGTCAACAGAGCAAGTGGGGAGCCCAGTCCCATGGCACTGAGGATCAAAACGAGAAAACCAAGGTTCAGCTGTCAAGTCCAAATGATAGGAAAAAAGTGGAACAAGAGAAATGACAACCTGGATGAAATCTTGGTCTGGAGCTGAGTAAGGAGGATTTTCTGGAGTTTCTTTGAAGAGTGCAGTTTTCTCTGGCGGTTGTGTCAGGCGGACTAAAACATCCGAATGTGAGGCAAACTGTGAACCCTTACTCGTTTGGATGTCCTTTCTCCTGATGATACAAAAGATGGCCTGTATGTCCAGGACCTCCCGTAGTTTCACTTCATAAACAGCTTGAAATTTTCAGGGAGTACCTGGGCTATTAAGTTTATTTAAATCAAAGACTCTCAACAGGTTCCTTTACTTGGGAGTTAATTCTTTTCATAATTGGCGGCTAGCTCATCAGGTAAACTCAGCTACACTAGTGTTAGCAAATTCTTATACTGTGGTGTGTTGCTCTTCTAAAGGAAGGGAAGTGTTTTTTTTTTTCAAGTTAATGCCTTAAGCATCTTCATGAGGTCTTGTAGAGCTCCTATGATCACATTAAAGAGGTGAAATTCATCGTTACCACGATATGCCATGGAGGAAACTATATATCCATATGGAAGTGATGAAGAGAATAGAATAGAATCCTTTGTTTAAATTCCAGCTCTCCCACTTACTAGCTATGTGACCTTGAACTAGTTAAATATTCTCGTTATGTCTCAGTTTTTCCATCTATAAAATGGTTATAATAATAGTAGCTACCTTATATGTTTGATGTAATAATAAAAAAGTCTAGAGACATATTACCTGGAGCAATGCCTGTTCTATATAAATAATAATCTAAACATCATCATTATTGATAGATAGTATAATATATTGATTAAGGATTCCAGATCTGCCATTAGACACATCTGTGTTCAAATTCAGGGTTTGATATGTATAGAAGCTTTGAAAACTACTCAGCATCTCTATTTCTCAGTTTCCTCATTTACAAAATGAGTTATGAGAATTAATTCAGATTATTCATGTAAAGAACTTCAGTGATGGTAAATTGTTTTCCCCATTTCCCATGTCGCATGACAATTTTTCCATGGAGTTATAGAATGTCATGGTCTAGTGCTATCTGAATGGAAGATGTCTTCATAGTTCTGCTATAAATATCCAGATTCAGGACAGCATCTCGTGAAATACAGTAACACCAAGTGTTACTATGTGTAGAATGTTTTCGTGACCCTCCACCTTAAGAGTTTTTCCCAGTTAAAAGGGAAGTTAATTTTTAAAAAAGCTATTGCTATCTAAATGTAGATTAGTGTTGGTTGTTAAATAAGGTTTCTCAGGTTAAGGTCTATTCCTATTTGTAGAGATCGCATATTTCTGGAAAGTTTAGGCATCAGAGCCCTGTCGTTTGTTTTTTAGCAGCTCCCAGTAAATGTGATTACACTCAATCTTCATCTTGAAGTTCTCTATGCAAATGAGGAAGGCACTTGCCTTGAGAAAAAAATCTTTAAAAGTTGCACAGTTCCCCAGAAGCAGAGGTTGGGAGGGAGGCATGCTTTGTGTCATACACATTAATTCAGTTGGCACATTACAATGTTAAACTAAATGACATTATTACAAAGCTGTGCTAAGAAGTGTTGACAGGTCCATATGGTAATTTTACAATGTATAATGAACACACAGACTCCTTTCTTGCAGAAATTTATAGTTCAAATCTATACCCAGGATATCCAGTTTTATTTCCAGAAACTTAAATTGACTTATTACGATGTAGTGAATGTATAAATTAGTTCCAGTAGTTAAACTGAAACATTTCCCTACAGACTCAATTAGATTCATTAATCTGCTGTGTAGACCTGTAAACGGCCCATTGTTCTTTCCCCCCCAAGATGTCAAAAACTATTTCTCTAACTATAAAATATTTTCTAGAAAAACTGTTTTAAATGGTCAGAATTATTGGATATGAGAAACCCAGAACTACAAATTATCTTATTGCCCAGTGCTTTTTTTTTCCCAGAGAAAAATAGGGTCCAGACCTTGCCAAGTAATTTAGTGGGGAACGTGAGTGGATTCGGTGCTCTATCACAATGAAATTAAGAAAAGATCATCTTCTCCCTAGTCTTACTGGATAAATCAGCTGGCATGGGGAGCATTGTGTATGTTCCTAACCCCGCAGCTTTTTTCATTTTAAAACTTTTGTTTATGTGTCTCCTTCTGCCTGAAGTATGGCAGTTTATCAGTCCATTGTGATGTTCCACGGATGCAGAGTAAAATAATACAACCTGTTAATGAATTCCATTTCAAACGATGCACACCTGTGTCTTACCTTTTTCAAAATACCACCCTCCGTGTGGGAACTAGGGAGAATACTGCACAGCAGAGCTTTAAGCACAATTTTTCTATAGCTTCTGTTGTGGGATGTTTAGAAAAATCGCAGTTTGTTGATAATGAAGGAGGCTACTTCTACTTAGTGAATACTATTTTTTGCCTCTGTGATTTGTTAAACATCATTTCTTGTATGAAAAGCCTTTGCAACGGTTACCTTAGACTTTTTTTATTTTAATGGCACAGCTCTAATCATCCATACAGTGCTGCATTTAATGCTAATTTGCATTAAGTTTTTAGTCTTGGGTGGACATGGAACTGTTCCGTTTTAAAGTTTAAACAGGTCATTCTCAGACAAACTGATACTGATACAGTTTGGAATACAAATGTTTAAAATTCGTTTGATTGTATTTAACAGAAACCAATTCCTTATTTCCTTAATTACAAAAGACAGAGAGACATTTTTAACAATATGATAGGGCCTCACAAAGCAAGAAATGGAAAACAAATGGTTCTCAGGAATGATTTAGAACCAGGGATTCCATCATTCTCTACCTTTCTTGTCTTTGTCAATGTTTCATTATTATTCATTATTACTTGTTCTCAGTTTATCTTTCTCTCCTTCTCTGGCCCATTGGATAGAAAACCCAGCTGCAGGAAATTCCCCATTTCATATATTACAGACTGAATCTCTCCTGGCCCAATCCCACTTTGGAAGAAGAATTCCTAATTGGCTGAAATTGGTTCAATTCTTACTTCTTGTATAGTCAAATATATCCAAGCAGTGGAGGGGTGATTAGTAGTAGGGAAAAGGGGGTGCTTCACATTGGACAGGAATGAAAGCCTATACCTCTAACTGGCTGGATTGAAGTTGAAACAGGGGCCATTCCCAGGAAAAAAGTGGTTGTGGTAATTTGTGGTTAGTGCTGGGCTGAATATCCACATGGAACAAAAACCTGTCTGCTTCATTTTTTAACTACCCTTCATTAAAGGCAATTACATGTGTCCTTGTTATATCCAGTCCAAGATTATGTAGAAAGTTGGAGCAGTATGTGCTCCAAAAGTAGAGATATTGGACTTTTCCTCCAGGATGATATTTCCAGTAAGAAATATAATGTGTTGGAATAATCAGCTTCCTGTTCGCAGTCCCATGTTCATCTGCTCACAGGACACACACAATTTTTCTGCCAATATATAGGATAACATTTCCTTCTCCCACCCCTTTCATTTCATTAATATGGAGGTGGAGAAGGGGTGTGCCAAATTCTTCGTACAACATATTTCCCCCTAATTTTTCAACTTATCACCTCCTTTCTTGGAATCCAAGCTTTTCATGACAAATTGAGGAGATGCTGCTTGTACAAATCTGCTCAATGCTAATATCTGCACCTGTACTTCTGGGTTGTGGCAAAGCAGCCACCCATACATATAAGTGATTCTTCCACATCCAGAAAGGACAGGCATCCTGGACTTAGCAAAATCAGCACTAGACTTCCCTGCCCTTTTGAATTGGCAATTGCATATGTTCAGAGATCCTTTCTGTGGCTCAGTACTTTACATTTCAATGCAAATATTTATTGAATAATTTCTGTGTGCCAGGCACTGTGATAAATACAGTAAAAGGAGTAATTATAAATAATACACTTTCTGGCCTCAAAGGGAATGCTACCTTGATGGGGTGAAAGACTTTCTCACCACAATTAGAGCATGAAGGGCAAGGTGAATGCTACGAATTAACATGGTACAAGTAATCAAAAGAAGCTTCTTGGAAATGGGGTTTAAAGGATGACTGGGAATTTGATTAAAAAAAGAGAGAGAGATGTAGGATATATTGGGTCCACTGGTATTCCCTTATTTAGAGTCTGTTCAGATGTTAATAGTCTTAAATGGAATGTAAGTGCAGAAGCCTGGCACTTAAGAGAAGTTCAGAAGGTGATTGGACCAAGGCAAATTTGACTGAGACACCCTTTACTCTCATCACAAGAGAGAATGAAGGTAGATATGAGCAAGGAGAAGGGAGGGCAGAATAAATGAGAATGGCGCCTCATGGTGAATAGGAGACACATACAGAATTTCTTATTTTGCCCATAAATTCAAGTAATGTTTCAAGAGATTCCACCAGGTGCCAGGAACCACTACATAATATTTGTCCTGCAAATACCTACAAATAGTCTCAAAGGAGTAGGTGATTTGCCTAAAATCAGAAGACTTTAGTAGGTGAAAGAGGTGGAATTTGAACGCAGCATCCTGTCTATAATAGATGGGAATATTCACCAAGAGAATTAAACAGGGGCATGGGCTGGAGTTCATGAACTTGCCTTCTTCTTTAGCTCCCTTGATCTTTTCCTCTCTTCCCTACAGGCCTTGTCCTTCTAGCAGCTTTAGTTACCAAATTGTAATTAAAAACCCCTCAGCTATAGAAATTGGTTGATACCAGCTGTGGTAGTTCACCATTTGGTGTAAATTAGCTACTCACTATTTCTGCTTCTTTCTACTCACTGTTTAGGTTCTGCCCACAAGTAGGTTTTCTGCTCATGCTATTTATCAACAGCATCTTTCTATACGTCTCCATTTCAAACTCTCTAAGAGAGTCAATATGATAGTTCAAGTCATCATCACCTTCCTTTTGGAAGGAAACTTTGGGCTATGCCTCTTCTAGACTGTAACTCAGCCTTTATATTGGATAGATAGGAGGCCATGGATGATATACCCACCCTGATCAAAAAAGCAGTGGTAAAAGGGTTGAGTCACGTCATACTTGGGCAGTGACTTTTTCCACATAGAAGGAATCTCTTGAAAGGACTTGATATGGACATCCAAGGAGAGAAAGCAAATAGGTACAGCTTGAGGCACTAAAATTAGTGCAATGTTGATCCTGGCCTGCAAAAAGAGGAACTAAATTGAGAGAACATGTTAGCCTTTCTGAAACAAAAGTAAATTCCTTAAGATACACATTGTTACATCTACTTCTTTTCAGGCAGCTGTGGGCTCAAATCTTAGCTTGGCTGCTTATTGTCAGTATAACCTCAGATAAGTTATTCAAATTTTCTATTCTCCTTTTTTCCTCATCTGTAAAATTAATGTTAATATGTAATGGGATTTATATACGGATCAAATGAAATAATGTCTGTAAAATGTGCCTAGTGATCACATAACAAATAATATATTAGTTTTTTAAAATAAGTTGATATTGTGCTAAGATTAATAGATGGCCATGTACAAGTTACTTGGAGAAAATAAGCAAAGAAGCAGGAAAATTTTTTTGCAAAACACCTGGTTTCAAAACCTTGAATTTATTGTTTTTGTTTTATAAAAATAATCTTTATTTTTATACAACCCTAGCACCATGGGGCTCAGAGAAAGCCATGGTTCTACGTAGTGCCTTATTAAGTTTGCAAGAAGGATACTCTAGATTTGCATTCCTTAGATAAATACACCTTTCCCATAAAAATGTCTAAGGAAACAGAATCTAAATTCTTAAAAACATAACGTGCCCATGACCACATGTAGAGATGAAACTGAATGTTAATGCTATACTTGCTTGAGCCAAGATTTTATGCATAAATAAATGAGTGGTACCTTTTTAAAATGTATACAAACAATAAAGTACAAAGTTCATAAAATAAATTAATCACAAGTTTATTTTTTGTGTTTAAAAAAATGTCATTGATGACCTTTCAGAAGTGAAGACAAGAAAAAGCAGTAATACTTCAGTTTTTAAATACATTTAAAATAATCCCTTTTGGTACATAAGAGTATTTGCATATCCGAAGTCAGCTTCTCAACAGTGCAGGCTTTTTTTTTTTTTTTTTTTTTGTGAATGATCAACTCTCTAATTAGCCAATTATCATTGCAAATAGAGAAAGGGACAAAAATCACAAACTGTTAGTAACTTAAAATAGAAATCTGCATCATTACATATGAATAGAGAGTTTAAGTAGAATAAGAGACTAGGGATCTTACTGAAATTGTTTTTAAACCTTTGCTGAGATAAAAATAATGTCTTACAATATGGTGTTACTTTTCTCTATTTGACTAATGAAAGTAATTTTTGACATCTGCATGACTATTAAAAAGCAGTGTGTGTTCCATTTATAAAAGAATACAAAATAGCCTTGAAATAAGTTTCATAACCTTTATTATAAACAATTCCCAAATACTCAGGAGCTATTTATAGTTATAATTACTAATATTAGCTGGCTCTCTTAACTGTAATCAATGACAGGTAGTTCCAAATGGTGAATGAAGAACACCCTAGCATTTGGATACCAATTTGGAAATATCCCCTCTGAAATTGTAGCTAAGAAGAATCCAGAGAAAATTGATGAAAAAAAAAAAACTGCAGAATTAACCCACAATAGAAGACAGTTTTTAAATGAGACTTGGCTGTCTTCAAAGATCACCAGGTAGACGCCAATTTAAAAAGTTAATGTACAATAGTGTGAAGCCCTGGAAATTATTCCATGCCTCTAAAAATCACGAATACTAATATGGGATCTGCATAAGTACAGAAAGTATGTTTCCGAGTAAGAAATTCTGAGTATTCCAAGGTACTGCTCTAAAGAAAGGACTTGGTGCTTTCTCTGCCTACTCAGTGGCCTATTCAGGTTATCCACTAAGAACTGCTACCCAGCAAGTGTGCCGCTGAGTCCAAGAAGTGAATAGTCCTTGGGTACCGCTTCTGCCTTTCACAAAGCTATACCCTGTTTATAGGCTATAACTATGAGATACAGGTCTCTCATGGTAATTTAGGACATTGGACTTCTAGTTTATACATTTGCTTGTTATGTGATGCTTAGTGTAAGCCATAACCCTGGGGCACATTAATCCCTGAGTGAACCGACAGAATGAAATCCCAATATGTACATACCTAAGGTCTAGACTCTGGAATGGGAGAATGCCACCAAATAACCATTAATCTATAAATTCAACATCCAACAATTGCTAAATCATCTTAATGAAACTTGCAATGGATTCTATTTAGTCAAACAGGGATTTATTTACTTCGTGACTGATGCATCTTACAATCGGGATCCTATTTAGGCAACTAATTGAATGACACAAATTTTAGCGCTCCATAAATTCCTTCCCTATTTTCTTATCACTATTTCCATTACAGATTTGAACTATCCATAAATTCTCCTTAGCTTTAGCATTTGGGAGCAAGTCTGATCTTTGTCGCCTCAGTTGCAATTTTCTTAAGGACATATTTCAATTAAGCCTTGAACCGTCGCAGTCTCAGGTAATGGCTGGCATATTATAAGTAGATGTTTAATAAATATTTGTTGAATGAATAACATTTCTCAGAATTTTCATCTTATTGTGTCAGGTTGTCTTTACTCTCTTGGATCACAGTGGCTGGGAGCCCTGGCACTGTATTGCCAAGAATGCCTGCCAACAGAGTCCTAGTTAGACTCCCCCAATGAAAGGCACCTGCCCAACACCTGTACAGAAAAAGAGAAGCAGGAGGTATCATTGCTCTTGGGCAAGTGGTGGGCAGGTATGAAAGCTTCTGAACATCACCTAAAAGTCATCGAGTTCACTGTCTCACAGAGCAATAAGCATATGATGGGTTCCTGGAGTGCCTGCACTTTCTAATTTCTGAAAAGCCAGCAACAAATTTCTCTGAACACTCCCACAGACCACCCAATAGTTACATAAACTCAAATTTCCTTAATCAAATCCCTTTCTGCCTGGAAATTATAGAATGATCTGTTTTCTAAAATACTATAATACTTGAAACTGCTATTTTCTTCGGCTTATTATTCCTACTCTGTCTCCATCATGAAAAAAACAATCTTCAAAAGTTTTGAACATTCTTTTCAGAATGTGGGCTATATTAGCAGTGGAGTAAATGTCACCAGCCTCAGATTCCAATTATACATTAGGCTTGTTTAATATTGTTCTGAAGAATTAGTGGGAATGGTAAAACTGATCTGGTCTCTTTATAAGTATCATAGCATGTTCTGAGTCACAACCTAAATAGTGTTAAAACGTCGATCGTCTCAATTAGGAAGCTGCTAGAATTTCTCTAACTTCTTATTCATTTACTTTTAAATTTTAAAATGATTATTTGCCTACAATAAAATTTGCCCCATATTGAGTAGAATTCAGTGAGTTTGGGCAAGATGTAACCAATGGAACCACATCCAGCTGAAATAATAGAATGCTCCAAACACACAAGAGTTTCCCTAAGACCCATTGCAGTGAAACTCCCCAAATCCCAGCCCCATGAAATCACTGACCTACTTTCTGTCAGTATAGATCAGGTTTGCCTGTTCTATTTTAAATGGAGTCATATAGTATGTGCTCTTTGTGTCTGGCTTCTTTTGTTCAACATGTTTTTGAGGTTCCCCTATGTTGTTACTTTTATTAGTAGTTTGTTCTTTTTGTTGCGAAGTAGTATAATATTATATGAAAAGAGCACAATCTATCACCTCATCGGTAAATGGTTATTTGAGTTGTTTCCAATTTGGGGCTAGTATGAATAAAGCTGCTGTGCATGTTCACTTACAAGTCTTTGGATGAGCAGAGGTTTTCCTTTCTCTTGGGTCAATATCTAATAGTGGGATTGTTGGACCATACGAAAATTATAGATTTAATTTTATAAGAAACTGATAAACTCTTTTCCAAAGTGGTTGCAAGATTTTACAGTTGCACTGGCAATGTATGAAAGATCTAGTTGCTCCACATTTTTACCAACATGATATGTTTAGACTTTTTGATTTATCTATCTTAGTGAATATGTGGTGGTACTATATTGTGTTTTACAGACTTTTTTATGACTAATAATGTTGCACATATCTGTACATGCTTCATGGCCTTTCTGTTCTTTCGTGAAGTGTTATGTCCAAATAAATAGTCTACCATTTTTCTATTGGTTAGTTTGTCTTCCTACGACTGAGTTATAAGTGTTCTTTATATAATCTGGATCTGTCTTTTGTCAAATGCATGCATTGTGAATACTCTCTCCCAGTCTCTGACTTGCCTTTCTATTTTCCAAATGGCACCCTTTAAAGAGCAGTTTTAAGTTTCGATGAAGTCCAATTTTTCTTTTTTTTTTTTCTTTTAAGATAAGGACATTTTGTCTCTATCCAAGTCATGAGGATTTTTTTTCTGTTTTCTTCTAGAATTTGTATAGTTTTAGCTTTTACATTTAGGTATACGATTAACTTGGGGTTAATGTTTGTGTATGGTGTGAGGGTAGGATTGCAGCTTATTGTCTTCAAAACAGATATCCAGTTCCTCCATGTATTAAAATGATTCCATTTTCCCTTTGTGCGTCTACCTCTGGACTTTCTCTCCTGTTCCAATGATACATACTTAGGCTAACATCATGTAGTCTTAATTCTTGTAACTTTACAGTAATTCTTGTAATTAGGTAGCGTAATTTCTTCAACTTTGAACTCCTTTTTCAGAATTGTTTAAAGGTTTTTTTGTATTTCCATATGCATTTTTGAAATTGCCTTAACAATTTATACCAAAAAAATAATGGGATTTTGATTTTGGTTTGTTGGACTCTCTACATCAATTTGTTAAGATTTGGGATCCTAACAGTATTGAGTTTTTCTATAGATTAACATAATTTATCCTTTTTTTATTTTCTCAGCTGTGTTTGTAGCTTTCAGTGTACAGGATTTACACATCACATTTGTAAAATGTATTCCTAAATATTTCCTGTTTTGAAGATATTAAATAATATATTTTAAATTACACATTCCGCTATTGTCACTATACAGAGAATTGCAATTAATTTTTGTAGTTTGACTTCACATTCTGCAATCTTGTTAAATTAAATATTAGTTCCAGTAGCTGTACATAGTTAACATAGGATATTCTATATGTATACCATGCTATAAACGAATGTTATACCTTCCATTCCGATCTATAAGCCTTATATTTCCTTTTCTTACCTTATTGAACTGGCTAGAACCTACAGGACAATGCCAAATAGAATGGTGAAAGCTACAATTCTTGATTTTCTTAATTCTAAGCATTCAGTCTTTCACTGGCAAATATAATGCCAGTTTTAGTGTTTTTTAATCTGCCTTTTGTCAATTAGAGAAGGTTTCCTTCTATACCCAGACTTCTGTGAAAATTTGTGATGAATACGTTTGAATTTTGCCAAACATGTTTTCTTCATCAATGTAGGGTTTCTCTTTATTCTGTTAATATTGATGAATATCAACAATTGAGTTTCAAAGTGAAAACAATCTTCTACTTTTAGGATGAACCCTACCTGGCAACATAACTTTTATATACTTTAATGTATTTCTGGATTCTATATATTCTGGATTGTTAATATTTTGCATCTGTAATTATTAGGGATGGTCTGTTTTGTTGTTGCTGTTTTATTTTAATGTCTTTTTCTGAAATTACAAATTGAATTAGAGACTATCACATCTCCTTTACTTGCTGAAAGAATTTGTTATTGTTTTCTTTCTTAAATGTTTGAAACAAATTGTAAGTGCAGCCTCTTAACCCTGGAGATTTCTTGATGGGAAAGTTTTGAACAAGGAACTCAAGGTTTTGCATTTATATAAGGTTAAATAAATTTTCTAGTTCTCATAATTTTTATATTTCACAAAATATGTCCATTTCATGTTTTAAAATTTATTGGCAAATATTATTTACAATACCCTCATATTATACCTTCAACATCTGTAGAATTTATAGGAGTGTTCGCCTCTTCTATTCCTGATATTACTTATAGTTCCTTATTTGAACTTACAGAGTCTTACCCTATCTACGCACCATTTAAAAAGGAGACAAAAGTTCATAGGAATTCTTGTGTAGATTTTTGGAACTTTTTTTTCCTGTGTATACTTCTCCTCTCTGTTTTTCTATCCCACCAATTCCAATTGTTTCAGACTCCCCAATCTCTGAAGCCTTTTCCTTAACTGAGAGATACTGCCATTCTCTTCTTGGATTCCCTTCCCTGTATGCGGTCCGGAAAAGGTCTCCAGGTAGGAAATCAAGGTTATTGTAGGGCTCACATCTTTTGTTTCCCTGCTTTCAGCGTCACATTCCTGTACTGCCTCTCGTCCAATTTCTGAAAACGGCTGTTCAAATATTTTGTTTGTTTTTCTAGTTGTTGACTGTGGGAGGGCAATCTCAGTCAAGATTTTGGTCATGGCCACTAGCAGGAGTCCCTCGTTTACATTTTGAAGAGGAACTGAATTTTCTTTCGAGTGGAAAACATCTATCTATCTATCTATCTATCTATCTATCTATCTATCTATCTATCTATCTATCTATCTATCATCTATCTATCTATCTATCTATCATCTGTTTGTCTGTCTATCTATCTATCTATTTATCTATCTATCTATCTATCTATCTATCTATCTATCTATCTATCTATCTATATCATCTATATATCATCCCTAATGGGTTTAGGTGCTATGTTATGTGAAAAGCAAAATCCCAGTTTATTGTGGAATGGAGAGGCTTGTGATAATGAGAAGCCAAAGTGTAGGGTGTTAATATCAAAATTTGTCACCCCCAGGGCAAAGTTGTTACATAATTAATGAGTAGGGACAAAGGTTGGCTATAAAAATGGGTGAAGGGTATACCACTGATGTTCCTTCTGTTCTGACTCAGAGAAAGTTGGAAAGTCTAAGAAGCCTGGGATACAAAAATATAGCAATAGCAGTCTTGCACAGAAAAAGCAAGATTTTTATATTTTTATTTATTTATTTTTTTTATTTTTTACATGGGCAGGCACCGGGAAACAAACCCGGGTCCTCTGGCATGGCAGGCAAGTGTTCTTGCCGCTGAGCCACCGTGGCCCGGATTTTTATATTTTGATACGGACAATTCCTATGAACTCCAAAAGCCATGATATGTAGTATCTAGTTGAAGCTTCTCTTTCTTTCATTTCAGTTATTTATTTTCTGATCTCTAAACCTCTGTAATAGTTTTCTTAAATAGCACAGTCCCTTCCTATCTCACATTGGCCCAATTAAACTTTATTCTCAAGTTGGGGTTAAGGGGTTCCAAAATTACATTGTCTGAGGCGGAGGGATGCCAACAGCAATGAGTGGAAGAGTGGAGGAGAGGATCTGAGGAAGATGGCTGGCTGAAAGTAGGATGACAGACAAGCTGGATTGGTGGACTACATAAGAGCATTCTTCAGGGATTCCCCAGCATTGTGTTAGTGGAGAAGAACCCAGTAAAAGGCAACCTTCTTGTATTCATGGGGGAAGGAGGGAAGGACCGTATTTCTTGTTGGTTATTAATTGGGCGTTTACTCATGAAGGCCAGAGCACTTTCTCACAATGAAAGTGGTACTAAATGAAATGGGTTGCGTCAAGAAGTAGTTAGCTCTCCATCAACTATGCCTATAGAGAAATGGAAAATTCTGGGGAAAAAAAATCTGAACATAATGGAATTTTCTTAAAACCTATGAAGAAGAAATTCTTTAGCACTGCTAAAACAAATTTACAGCATTGCTTTCCTCTTTTAAGGAATTAAATAGCTTTTATCCATGATTCATTTTCATAAATATATAGCCTAACTAACTTTTCAAGATTATCATCCCTGATGTTTTGGCCAAATGTGCACCTGAATATTTTATACTTTTGATAACCTTTGTATTCTGTATTTTGTGATTTATATTTTATATGTGACAATCTATATAAAAAGTCAAATATTTAGGCAGGCAATAGTGGCTCAGTGGCAGAGTTCTTGCCTGCCATGCTGGAAACCCAGGTTCGATTCCCGGTGCAAAAAAAAAAAAAAGCCAAATATTTGTGCCATATAAGAAATTACCTTCTTGGACTAGAAATATACCATTTCACCCAAGTTTCAACCTATCTGATTTGTTGGACATCTGAGGATGAAAAAAAATCTATCAATGTGGAGGCTATATGACTTAAAGGTAATAGCCATTACTTCCAAAGAAACAGAGGTAGAAAGGATTTCTTTAAGGAATTAGATATTAAAATTTCCTTTTTCTCCATATATTTGACAAATTTTAGGCTCTTGATGTCATGAAGAGAGACTCTGTTCTATATTTTTTAATCTGCTTACTCTGGTGAATAGAGTAACATATCTGCCAATATTTTCATAAAGCTGCTTTATTTCCTGAGTTTTCAGTGAAGCTCAGAAGATTAAATTTGAGCCAAGTCAATGCAACTCAACCCAAAGACATTTCAAGTTCCAGGTCTTTTAATTTCCAATAGATTAGTTCACCCGATAGTCACTAATTTCTATGATACTCATTCTGCTTAATTTGAATTTTTCTTAAAGCAAATGCACAGGAAGAAATTGCTTCCCTTTAATTAATGAATGGATCAGAGGGTCTTTAAAAGGTGGGATATTTCTGAAAGTATAAAAGTCCTGCAGATTGAACTGTCTGCATAGGAATGACAGGCAGGACACATAGCACATCATTATTTCTTCCACTTGCACTCAGTAATTTCCAAAAGAGGAAAAAACTTGAACACACTCATAGAAACTTTGAGTCATCGGACATTTTTTTTTCATGCCTGTGACTGCCTACTTAATCCAGGAAGAAAGTGAACATTCATGAATCAGAGTTGTTAGCCTTGCAGAGTTCGCTTAAAAATGACAATGGAATATTGTAGAAGAAGAATTTGCTTCAAATAATATGGAAAATATTTGAAATAAACTAGCACTTGGTCAGTCTTATTCTCCTTCCATGTGGGTGTGAGGGAAATAGGCTTATTTCAGGAAATGTGTTCTTCTTATACAGGAATGAGCCCTCTATTACAGGAAACTGCAGAGTGTTCCATAATCTCTGAAAAGGGGACAGAGATGGCCAATGGTGGGACAAGTTAGACTTGATATAATACTGATGCTTCAACAAGATGGTATTGTCCTACCTGAGGGAAATGCATAGATTATTTCTTAAAGTTCTGTTTGTAAGTTTTGATTGTGAAGAAAGGCAGAACTGGTTATGAAACATACATATCAATTTATTAATATTGCATATATTTATTTATAATTAGAAAAAACATTTAGTTCAACCATTATCAAGCTATGGTCCAGAGGGGAAAAAAAAGACATTAATTTAATATGCACCCAAAATGACTAAGTTCTATGCTCTGAAGTAAAGGAATAGGACATTGCAAGAATGATTACAAAAGGACCCTGCCATAGACATGGAGAGATGTGGGTCACCTGTGAGGAAGTGATGAATGTATTTGTAAGATTTAACTATGTGACTGTAGGAAAACGCAGGAAAGGCATTCCAGACATAAGGAACTGAATGTGCAAAGGCCCTGTTTTTAAAGATGTGGAAGACTAATGGTTCTAATAGGAAATAATCAGTAAAATGATAAACAAAATCAAATAGAGCAATAATCTTAACAAACATAAATGCTCTAAATATTCCAAAAAAGGACAGTTTTTAGAATAGAAAAAACAATAAAACCTAATTATATTCTGTTTACAACTGACATACCTTAATTATAAGGATACAGAGAGGTTAAAATAAGGGTAGACTTGAAGATAGGAAGCATTACTAGAAATGAAGGGGAATATTTGAAATGTAAAAGGGCAATCACCCAGTAAACTTAAACAAGTCTAAATTATTATACTCCTAATAAGCTTCAAAATGAAAAAGTGGCAGAATAAAATGCAAAGAAATCTACAACCATACAGAAAAGATTTACTACATTTCTTCCAATACCAGATAGAACAAGCAGATAAAAAATTGGTAAAAAGAACTTCCGGAGAAGATGGCAGCTTAGTAAGACGTGGGGTCTTAGTTCCTCCTCCAGAAAAGCAACTAAAGAAACAGAAACAATACGAAACAGCTCCCGGAGTCACGACAGAGACCAAAAAGACAGCGTACCCCATTCTGGAACGGCTGAACGAGCAGGGAGAATCTGCTGCGGTGAGATACCCGAGGGGCGCGCGATTTCCCGGCCAGGGCGGCTGGCGACTGGGGTCCCCTCCACGCACGTGGCTCCCCGGTCTGACTGGGAACGTTGGATAGCGGGGCCCTCACGTCACGCTTGGCGTTTCGGGCCAACTGGGCAATTAGGACCGGCACTCTCCCAAGCCGCGGTGGCCAGCGACCCCCGCCTCCACGCGCGGTTTCCCGGGCCGACTGACGTGCAGACAGACGAGCGCCACGAGCGCCACCTACTGGGCAGGAAAAGAAAAACAGAGCCCAGAGATTTCACAGAAAAACCTTTCAACCAGCTGGGTCCCATACCCAGGGAAATCTGATCAAATGCCCAGACACCAACAGAAAATAATGGATGACGCTCGGAAAATTGAAGATATGGCCCAGTCAAAGGAACAAACCAATAGTTCAAATGAGATACAGGAGCTGAGACAACTAATGCTGAATATACGAACAGAAATGGAAAAACTCTTCAAAAACCAAATCAATAAATTGAGGGAGGACATGAAGAAGACATGGGCTGAACAAAAAGAAGAAATAGAAAATCTGAAAAAACAAATCACAGGACTTATGGCAGTGAAGGACAAAGAAGAAAAAATGGAAAAAACAATGGATACCTACAATGGTAGATCTAAAGAGACAGAAGCTACAATTAGTGAACTGGAGGATGGAACATCTGAATTCCAAAAAGAAACAGAAACTATAGAGAAAAGAATGGAAAAACTTGAGCAGGGGATCAGGGAACTGAATGACAATATGAAGCGCACAAATATACGTGTTGTGGGTGTCCCAGAAGGAGAAGAGAAGGGAAAAGGAGGAGAAAAACTAATGGAAGAAATTATCACTGAAAATTTCCCAACTCTTATGAAAGACCTAAATTTGCAGATCCAAGAAGTGCAGCGCACCCCAAAGAGAATAGACCCAAATAGGCGTTCTCCAAGACACTTACTAGTTAGAATGTCAGAGGTCAAAGAGAAAGAGAGGATCTTGAAAGCAGCAAGAGAAAAACAATCCGTCACATACAAGGGAAACCCAATAAGACTATGTGTAGATTTCTCAGCAGAAACCATGGAGGCAAGAAGACAGTGGGATGATATATTTAAATTACTAAAAGAGAAAAACTGCCAACCAAGACTCCTATATCCAGCAAAATTGTCCTTCAAAAATGAAGGAGAAATTAAAACATTTATAGACAAAAAGTCACTGAGAGAATTTGTGACCAAGAGACCAGCTCTGCAAGAAATACTAAAGGGAGCACTAGAGTCAGATACGAAAAGACAGAAGAGAGAGGTATGGAGTAAAGTGTAGAAAGAAGGAAAATCAGATATGATATATATAATACAAAAGCCAAAATGGTAGAGGAAAATATTATCCAAACAGTAACAATACTAAAAGTTAATCTACTGAATTTCCCAATCAAAAGACATAGAATGGCAGAATGGATTACGACCCAGCAATACCACTGCTAGGTATCTACTCAAGGGACTTAAGGGCAAAGACACAGACGGACATTTGCACACCAGTGTTTATAGCAGCATTATCTACAATTGCAAAGAGATGGAAACAGCCAAAATGTTCATCAACAGACGAGTGGCTAAACAAACTGTGGCGTATACCTACGATGGAATATTATGCAGCTTTAAGACAGACTAAACTTATGAAGCATGTAATAACATGGATGGACCTAGAGAACATTATGCTGAGTGAGTATAGCCCAAAACTAAAGGACAAATACTGTAAGGTCCCACTGATGTGAACCGACATTCGAGAATCAGCTTGGAATATATCATTGGTAACAGAGACCAGCAGGAGTTAGAAATAGGGTAAGATAATGGGTAATTGGAGCTAAAGGGATACAGACTGTGCAACAGGACTAGATACAAAAACTCAAAAATGGACAGCACAATAATACCTAAGTGTAATGTAACTAGGTTGGAACACTGAATGAAGCTGCACCTGAAATATGGTTTTTTGTTTGTTTGTTTGTTGTGTTTGTATCTTTTGTTTTTGTTTTTTTTCTTTTTCCTTTATATATATATATATATTATTAGTATTATTATTTTAATTCTCTTCTCTATATTAACATTCTATATCTTTTTCTGCTGTTTTGCTAGTTCTTTTCCTAAATCGATGCAAATGTACTAAGAAATGATGATCATACATCTATGTGATGATACTAAGAATTACTGAGTGCATTTGTAGAATGGAATGATTTCTAAATGTTGTGTTAATTTCTTTTCTTTTTTTTGATTAATAAAAAATTAAAAAAAAAATACTCAAATACACAATAAACATGGCCCTTTGCCCTGAAAAAAAAAAAATTGGTAAAGATATAGGAAATCCAATCAGTATATTAACAATATTAACCTAATTATATAACTAGAATGCTAACCCAACAATGGCAGATGTTAGTTTTAAGAGTTTATGGAACATTAAACAAAATTGACCTATGCTAGGCTATAAAAAAACAAGATTTAACAGATTTCAAAGAATTGACACAATTCAGAGTATGTGCTCTAATCCCAGTGGAATGAGGTAGAATAAACGTCAAGAATGGGTTTATACCATTAGTTGACAACGACTTAGAAGAACTGAAAGCAGGGACAGGATTAGACATTTGCACACTGGTGTTTATGATAGCATTTTGCACGATTTGCAATGCATGGAGGTGGCCTAAGGGTCCACAATGAATGGAAGGGTGAACTGTGGTGTACACATACAATGGAATAATGAGCAACTGCAGGAAGAAATGAAGTCCTGTGGCATGCAACTATGAGAATGAACTTTGAGGACATTATGTTCAGTGAAATAAGCCAGAAAAAATAATGTATGGTCTCACTAATGGAAACTATAATGAGCAGACTCTGAGAATGAATTTGAGTGTATAGATCATCAGGGGCTAGAAAAGTGGGCAGAGATTGGGAATTCGATGATTAAGGAGTACAGAAAGTTCAAATGAGGCTCATTGTAATGCATCCTAGATTGTAAGCTTTTATAGCAGTCACATGTATTCTTTAGTTTCAGCTATTAATTCTAAATGAGGTGCTGTGCTCTTTATGTAAAACCTGGTAGTTCCCTGGAACACTCGTATCTGTGGGACACCTGAGACTCAGAAATAGAGTTCTACAGTTCTGAAAGTCAGCATTACTCCATATAACAACTGTTATAGGATTTGACAAAGAGATCAGACTACAATTAGATATATATATATGTAATGGACCTGGTTAGGACCAAGGTAAATCAGATACAGGATAATATTCTCTATATTTTAAAACTTCAATCCTTGTGGGAGACCAAAGGAAGAGATGTTTACTTGGTCCAAAATTTATATTTTATGTAGCATGCTTCTTAATATTACCTGTCTGTTCAGTTTATTTAAACAACCTAATTACATGGAACTAGAATAGGGGATGAAATCTTATTATTCTATACAGGTTAGTATAATACCTGGATACATTCCAGAGTATTTTGGGCAGAAAATAAAAAAGCACTTGCAAAGTCCCCTTGAGGAATGTGAAGAATACGAATCTATTATACTTCCTCACTGGGGAAATGCTGATATTCTCTCAGGCAGTAAGGACTTCCAATTTAATAAGCCAAACCCTCAATCTAGAGGTTTGTCCTTATGAAACTTATGTAAAGTCAGGCCTGCATGTAATTGTAGCTAAGAATCAGCCCCAGAGAGCCTCTTTTGTTGATCAGATGTGGCCTCTCTCTTTAAACCACCTCTGCAAATGAACTCACTACCCTCCCCACTACATGGGACATGACTCCCAGGGGAGTAAGTCTCCCTAGCAATGTGGGACATGACTCCAAGGGCTGAGCCTGGTCATAGCATTGTGAGATTGAGAATGACCAAAGTTGGGAGGGGGGGGGGGGAAGAAATGAAATAAAATAAAGTTTCAGTGACTAAAAATTTCAAATAGCGTCGAGAGGTCATTCTGGAGGTTACACTTATGCAAGCTTTAGTCAGATATTTCAAGCTACCACAGTATGCCATACCCCAACCCAGAATATTCCTGAAAATCTTAGGGAGTGCCCTGGCATCAATCTAATTCCCTATAAAGGTTTTGCTTAGTGAATTTATTTTCTCAGAAACTTAAGTCCTCCAGATGGCTCCAAGGCCAGATGAGCCTTGAAATCCAGAGGTACCAGTCTCTCCAAGGACATCAATCAGCTTCATTCCTCTACCCCATAATGCAAACACCCCTTTTCAGCATGAAGA
Organism: Tamandua tetradactyla; assembly: GCF_023851605.1. NCBI lineage: Eukaryota > Metazoa > Chordata > Mammalia > Pilosa > Myrmecophagidae > Tamandua > Tamandua tetradactyla. Next base: position 127,405,061 of record NC_135329.1, on the reverse strand, counting down.
AGTTAGGATGGTCATGGCCCAGATAGCCCTGAAGATTGAGAGAAAGATCAAATGACAGGAAGGAGATGTAATTGAGAAATTTAGATTTAACAAATGACTGTGACTAGTGATTCATTATACAGATATTTCTTTTCAGAGTCACATGTTTTAGAATAGCCAGAAGGAAAATCTGAGGTTGTTGAACGGTAATCCAGTTTTGATCTTTGATAATGATCATGTAACTATATTGTAAAAAAAAAAAAAAAAAAGTCAGTTGCCCATGTCTGCCTGGATCTATACTACACTTAGTTAACTGACCTCTACTGTCAGTTTTAAAATTAGGTAGGCTGCAATACTAGTGGTCAGTAAGAGGGACAGGTAAGGGGCATAAGATGCTTGGGATTTCATTTTTTCTTTTTATTTCTTTTTCTGGAGTAATTCAAATGTTCTAAAAATGATCATGTTTATGAATACACAACTTTGTGATGATATTGTGAACCACTGATTGTATACTTTTGTATGGACTGTGCATGTAAAAATATCTCAATAAAAATACATAAAATTATTTTTTTTAAAAAAAAGAGGGTTTTTTTAAAACTAGTTCCTCTCTCTTCAGGAAACTGAGGGTTGATTTTGACCTTATCACAATTTCTTGCAAATTTTGAAAGATGGATGATATGTGAGGGTTTTGTAGGCATATTCTACATATGACTATTAGTCTGAGAAATGTTTATAGCAGAACATACCTGGTATATAAATAAGCTTTCAAGTTTTGGATTTGTGAGCCACTTTTTCCCTGAAGAAGGAAATTAGTCACATATTGTTTCTGGTTGTGTTAACTAGGGGTCTATGAAAGTTGAGAAACTCAAAACTAAACAACTCTGATGACCTCATCTAGCACACAGTTTTTGTCTGCATTCTGACTCTACATAGCATCTTGGTTAGAAAAAGGGATCCCAGGAAGTCCTGTCTATCAGATTTGGGGTCTCCTACATATTGATGTGGTATATTCTGTGGTTGTTTACTGTATCCTTTGCTAATTACAAGTATGGTATGGTGGTAAGTAAGACTCACGATTTAAGTAAGTCTGACTGATAATTTGGGGACTTGTGACCAAGCAAAAATTAAACTAAAATTCAATGCAGTAAAAAATCAGCATATTTAAATAGCAATAGCTCAAAAAGACATTTCAGTGGAAATGAGATATATTTTGAACTGATAACAAAAACATATTAAAACTTGTGAGATGCAACTGAAGCTGCAGTTAGAGAAACAGTAATAGCCTTATGTTGTATATTAGTGAGGAAGGGAAATTGATACTCAAAACCCCAAATACACATTTTCAGAAATTTAGAAAAAGGTCAGCAAATAAAGCCAAAAGTAGACAGGAAGTAACCATAAAGATAAGTAAAGAACCTAATGAATTTGAAAACAAAGATATAATAGAGAAAAACAACAAAGGCAAAAGCTGGTTCTTTGAAAATAATAATAAAATTGATACACCTGTAGCAGGATTGGTCAAGAAAAAATGAGTGAAACTAGAAATCACCAACGTATAGAATCAAAAGAAAATGATCACATTAAACAAATCCTACAGAGATTAAAAACAACACAAGAGAATATAATAAATGATTTCATGCCAATAAATTAAATGGAAAAACTAAAGGATGGTGATGAAAAATAGAATAGTTATAAGACCTGGGTGACAATGACAGGGAAGTGGAATGAATGGAGCTTTGGCAGTGACCATGGCACTAGCTACATTGATGTTTTCACTTGGTGAAAATTACTCAGGTGGTACACTTATGACTTCTGTATTTTTTGTGTATACTTTTATTTTAATAAAAACACTTAATAAATGAAAGAATAAGACATTCAAATAAAACTGACAACCTGACAGTAGCCAGGTATGGTCTAGGAGGAGTCGTTTATATCAGATCCAAGCCAGACACATTCACTCTGATTTCTTAGATCATAAGAATCTCATAATTTGGGACTTGATGTTGGAGATAAACATATGGATACTATTTCTATTTTTTTCCTTTTCTTCAAGAACAACCAAATAAATTATAAGGCCTCTTTTTCCTTTTTAAAGTTTCTGGCATTGACTGTTTAATTTGGTTGAAACTTGTGGACCAGAAAGAATGGAAATAGAATGTCTGAGAATTGCTCAAGCTGGCCCAGAATCCATTCCGTAAATGGAGAAAAGAACAAGAAACTGACAGTTGCGGGTCTTTGCTCATGATAGACTGCTTAGGCAAATATGAGCAGTGACATTGTGATAGTGATGGAAAAGAATAATGAAGAATTTAAAAGGCTCTGACTGTTCACTGGAAAATCCATAAAATGGGAGCATGGTTTTAAGGAAAAAAAGCCAACAATATTGATTTGTCTTAAGCTAAGTATGTAGGAGAGATCAAGGAAAAGGCAGAGACTACGAGAAATTTTGTTTTAATAAAATGATGGAGGGAGTGAGTGGAATTCACTTGCACTGTGAATGTGGCAGTGGACTGTGTCCCTGTTGACCTTTCAGAGATCAGACTGTCCAGCAGTTAGGTGTGGATGGGAAGGTAGGTGCGAGAGTAAGGGAAAACAGAGCCTCAACCAGCTTGTGCCTTGGTCAATAAAAGTTGATGCTAGAGGCAAGAAAAGCAAGAAGTCAAATTAATCTGCTTATATTGGGAAGAGAGAGGAAAATAATGAATACACAGAATTTTATCATAGGAGTAGAATGTAGCATAGTAGAGAAGAGGTAAGAAATTTGAATTAGACATACAGTTTTAACTGCAAATCTGGAATCATTAACTTTTATGCCATTTTACTTTATACTGCATTTGCCTTCTAGTTTCTACTTAAGTTCCATGAGAGCAGAAAACTAATTCGATTAATCTTAATATCTTCTAATACCTAACATATTGCTATGTGCATATATTGGAGAGGCAGTGAGGTATAAAAGAGCATATAATTTAGAACCTCAAATATCTGTGTCTGAATCCAGCCTTTTTTTGGTAGCTGAGGGATTTTAGACAATTTAATCTTACTGAATCCCAGTATACACATCTTTAAAATGGCTGTAAATTTAACTCACAGAAATGTTGTGAACTTAAAATAAGAAATAAAGTACCTACTACAATGCCTTCTAAACACATAGTAAGCCCTCAATGACCTGCAGGCTTTGCAGGAATTGCATTGCAATACATTGGACTGAAATTTATATATGAATCATAACTTTCTATTTTTACTTCTAACCAATTCTTCCAATTTTTATAGTAATTTTTACATACTTTAAGACCTTGATAGGGAAGCAATCATAAATTAAAATAATTCATTACTGTAAACTGAACTTATCACACTGGCTTGAAATTCATTATATTTTAAAACATATATCCACATGCTCTAATTTTTGGCAATAATTTCTCAGTCTCTTTGAAATGCCTACGTCCTTAAATTAAACACAGGACAGTAGGTGGAGATTAATTTTGACTGAGAATTCAATTTTACTGTTGCTAATGTGCAGTCATCATTTGGCTTGCTTATGATGTCATATCATAGAACTATGCTCTATCTGAATACATTTGAAAAAAGAAAAGCTTTTTTTCTTCTTTTGTCACTTCGTTTTATGTTGGCAGCCATAAAGCAGGCCAGAGATGGGCATGCCTGCAAAATAATCCTTCATTGTGGCAAAAAAGACTGGTTAAATTCCACCTAAAATAAATCAGCCTATATTTACAAGAGACTAAAAGAAACAGAACACTCATAATAAATCATAATATCACCTAGCAGGCAACAAAATTTCTCCCTATTTAATTCACATAATCAAATGACATTTTTGCAGACGTATTTCTCATTTATGCTATACTTCAGGAAAATAAGGTGAGTCTAAACAAGTATTTTTCAGGGAACAGAGAATTACTGATTCCTTAACTTTGTGGTTTGATTAATCCCCAGGAGCAACAGCTGAAAACAGAATGATAAAAAAACATATTATAAAAGTTATGTTTTCTCTCCTCAGTGAGAAATGCAGTTGAACTCGATGTGGCTGCTGCTCCAGTGTCTTTGACCTCAATTACAACAGCAAGAACCCATGTTAGTTTAGAACCACACATACTAAGATATTTCCTGGTAATATAAAATAATAAAATGCAATTAAATAAATAAAATAATAAAACATGTGGTGAGTAAAGAAGCATTTAGAAACTTCCCATATTATCTTAAAGATATTTCATATATTTCAATGGAGAAAATTAAAGTAAATCTTGAGACATGACTATGTTAGAAATACAATAACCATCAAACTAAGAACAGTTGTGGAATATGAGGCATTACATTTGAACAGGAGAAAATTAGATAAGTTTTTGTTCAGTATTCTCCAACAATCTTTATCAGATCATTCTTAGTAATTGGCATTGTATGGGTTTTCTACTGGTGGCATGTTCAGTAGAACTGTATAGACGTAGTGGCTTAAAAATACAAATTTATTATCTTACAGTTCTGTAGGTGAGAAGTCCAACATGGGTGTCACTGAGCTAAAATCAAGGTGTCTGCAGAACTGCATTTCTTTTTGCAAGCTCTAGAGGAGAATCCGTTTCTTTGCTTTTTCCAGCTTCTAGAAACCATCTGTATTTCTTGGATCATAATTCTCTTCCTCTATCTTTAAAGCCAGCATCATCATTTTTCTGGTTCTGTGATCCTATCTCTTTTTGCCTCATTTGGGAAAGATTCTCCACTTTTAAGGATTCATGGGATTAGAATGGGCATACCAGGTTAATCTCCCCATCTCAAACCTTACCCTTAATTACATTTGAAAAGTCTCTTTGCCATGCATTATAACATACTTATAGGTTCTGGGGATCAGGGAGTGGATATTTTTGGTGAAGCCATTATTCTGCCCACCACAGTGTGGTGCATTGAATTGTATATCCCAGTTTGGACATTTTGTTGGTCTTTGTCTGTATTCTGTTGGCTGTGCACCGATTGTATATAAGATTTCTTCAAGGTATAACTCCCATTAAAGTGTGGCCCAGTGGAATCAGGTTCAGTTTTAATCCAGATTACTGGAGTCGTTTATAAGAGGGTGAAAGTCAGATGGAGCGAGAAGCCATGGGAGCCGCCAGAAGCTAGAAATTAATGGAGCCTGGAGGAGAAAGGCGAAGACACTGCCACATGCATTGCCATATGACAGAAAAGACGACGGCAGAGGATCACTTGCAGCCAGCCCAGAACGTCACAGTCTTCGGGGAGAAAGCCTCATTTTACTGATGTCTTGATGTGCTTCTATGTGTTTACTTAACACGCTCAAACTTTCTTGAACATATGGAATATAATTATAATAATTGTTTTTATGTCCTTTTCAACTAATTCTATTATTTAATTTCTGAGTCTACTTCTATTGAAATTGGACTGTTATAAATAGGTATCACAGATCTGTCCACATTACAGCAGAAATTTAAAATGGAATTAGACACTCTTAAAACTATTAAAAATAGGCTTTCTGTTATCAAAAAGTCTTTTACTGTAAACATTCAATAAAACATATATGTCCAAGTTTTTTTAATATTATTTAAAGATTTTCCCATCATTACAGCAAAAAATTACTGTGATTTTCTTATCACTATTTCTCCTGTGAGATATCTCTGAATCAGTGTCCCCAAAATAATTAGTATCCAAATATTTTTGAGTTAATCACATAAAAACATAAAGAACTGTATTAAAAAAATCCACAATTACTAAAATACACAGAAGGTCACAGCTAACTTTTTAGTCTACATCTACGTATTTTTCTAAGCATGTACACATTACTTGCAACCCTGTATTAGTTATTTAATAATATGCAACAAATCACGTACAATTTAGTGACTTAAGTCTACAATAATCATTCTAATTGCATAATTTCTGGGAGTCAGAAATTTGGGGATGGATTGGCTAAGCAGTTCTGATTCTGGATACTCTCGTGAGATTGCATTTAAATACCAGCTGTGACGCAGTCATCTGAAGGCTTGACTATGGCTGGGAGATCCACTTACAGGTGGTTTCACCGACAAGCTGGCACTGGCTGTTGGCAGATGTGTTAGTTTCCTAAAGTTACCATAACAAAGTACCACAAAACGCATTGCCTAAAACAGAAATTTATTGACTCACACTTCTAGAAGGCTGAAGTCAGAAATCCAGGTGGTAAAAGGGCCATGTTCCCTCTGAAGTCTGTAGAGAAGAATCTCTCCTACATCTGTCTCCTGACTTCTGGCAGTAACAATTCTTGGCATTCCTTGTCTTTGTAGATACATCACTCTGCCTCACTCTTAACATGACATTCCTCCAGATGTTTATCTGTGTTCAATTTTCTCTTAAAAAGCCATCAGTCCTATTGGATTAGGTTCCAACCTAATCCAGTCTGAACTCATCTTAACAATACCTTTAAAGACCTTTTTCTTCAAATAAGATCACATTCACAAGAATAAGGTTTAGGACTTGAATATATGTTTTTGGTGGGAGGGGGCAGAATTCAGCACATTACAGCAGAAACCTTAGTTCCTCGCCATGTGGGCCTCTGTAGGACTGCTTGTAGGGCATATGACTTTCCCCAGAGAGTGTAATCCAAGAGACAAAGGCAGAAGTGACAATTTCTTTTATGGCTTAGTCTCAGAAATCAGACATTGTTACTTTTGCACTACTCAATCATCACATAAGTCAACCATGACTTATTGTACTGGGAGATGAGAATCTTAGTGGGGTTTCTTGGAAGGTGACTACATAGAATAGGTGGGATCTTATTTTTTTTTAAAGTTTCATAACATAATAGCTTTTTTAAAAATTGTTTGAAGAACTTGTTCTGTACTAATAATGAATGCCTGTAAAATCTGTAATTGTACCTTAACTAATCCCTGTTGGTAGACTTTTAAATGGGTTCTAGTTTTTCATGATTACAAATAAGGCAAGATTTAGCATTTTTGTATTTTCCTGTGATTTTTTTCTTTCTTTCTTTCTTTTTTTCTGCTATAGGATATATTTCCAAAAGTTAAATGGCTTCAGGCATGCATATTGGGGTCACCCATATTACAAAATAGACTTCAAGAAATTTACACTCTTACCAACAGTATATGAAAGTACCTTTTTTTTTTTTTTAACATGGGCAGGCACCGAAAATCGAACCCAGGTCCTCTAGCATGGCGGGCAAGCATTCTTGCCTGCTGAGCCACCGTGGCCCGCCCATATGAAAGTACTTTTAAAAACTATACCTCAGGGTATTGTAGGAAGATGGCAGGGTAGGGAGCACCAGGACTCAGTCCTTCCACCAAAACAACTATTAAACAGGCTGGAACTGCCTGAAATAAACTATTTTGAACCTGGAGGCCAAAAGAACACTGTAAAGCATCCAGGGGAAAATGGGAGGAAGAGGCTGATAAATCACAGTCAAGAACAGTAAATTACTGTCTGTGATACAAATAGTGGCACACATTACCCCACTCCCACTGCAGGCTGCCAAAGAATTCAGCCCCTAGCTAGTTGCTGGTAATGGACAGGGACATAAGATTCTGTTTCCCCAGAACAGGTATAGGCATGACTGATCATTGACCATGGCTTTTGATTAGTGAATTCAGACCACCCAGGGCCCAGCTCCAAAAGCAGCCATTGAATCAACCCTCCTAGGACAAAGAATGTTTTAACACATGCCCAGGACAAGGGCAACGGTAACCATTGTTTCAACCCACCCAGTATAATGGTAGTGAGGGTGGACACACTTAAAGGCACTGTGCTTCCTTAAGACTGCAGTGGACAGTTAGCTAAGGGGCTGCATTTCCTGGGCAGACCAGAAAAGCTCAGCTTTATGGACCAAGTGGAGAAGCTCCAGATGCCCTTTCTGCTTCCCTCCCCAAAGCACTTTGGAGTTGGTCTGCAACTCCTTCATGGCTCCCTGGCCCCGTTTTGGCTGGGAAAAAATGATTCAGGAAAGCCTTCCCCATGGTGCCCTCATTCTAGAACTTGCCCTCCAGGCAAGAGCAGCTTGAGACAACAAAAAGAAGGTATAAAATTATAGAGGAGGATACTCTGGGACAAAGGTCTGCACACTTCAAAAATCCGGGAGAGGGAGATATGTTTCCTGGGAAACAGAAGAGACAAACTCATGTTAAAATTGGAACTCCAAAACAACTAACAAGTAAAAGCCTGGGACAAGTCCAAGGTCCAGAAAGACAGGGAAAATCTTACACAGTGTACCTTGGGAAGACCTTCCTGATAAGAGGACTGAAACTCCAGAAAATTTCTATCTCATTACCATCTTGATACAAAGCCAAGAAATAGACATCTCAGGGAATAAACACCAGAGCTAACGTTTTCAAATATTAAAATGTACCATGTACAACAAAAGAGCACAAGACAAAGAAACAAGAAGTGAAACTCTATACAAAGAGGATAAAAATCCAGAAAACACCAACAAAGAAGAGATTATGGACATACTAAATAAAGCCTTTAAAGAAAAATGATCTAAAAAATGCTCAAAGAGATGAAAGAAAATACAGAGAAAGAACTACAGGATGACAAAAATGAATAAACAATATGAAAGTCATGCTGCCAGCCAAGAATTTTATATCTGGTGAGACTCTTTTAAAAACAAAAGAGAGATTAAGGCATTTTCAGATAAACAAAAGCTGAGGGAGTACCATCATCACTAGACCTGCCTTACAATTTTTCCCCTTTTGTAAAATCCAGTGGAATATTTGTATCAAGTATTTTGTAAATGCAAGTTTTTCAGTAGTTCTAGAAGAAACATTTCTAAGAAGAAGGTTGAAATCTTCCCTCATTCCATTTTTTTTAAGTGTAAATGCTTTTTTTTTAAGAGGGGAAATAATTTGCTGGTTGTTTATTTTTTTTATACAACCAGAAAATAGTGGGATATTGACTTATAGGAGGCTTTGACTGTCATGGATGTCAACTGAACATTCCATAGGGTGGGGTGGCAGTTTTTATACTCTATAATACAATGCATACTAAATGATAATTTGGAGTCACAGTCATGCATTTAATACATATTGAACATTTTAAATTACTTCTGTTCCCATGTTTTTAAATAGAATTGTTTCTTAAAACTGCTCCCTAATTTTGGTTCTCCCTCTTAGAACTGTGTACACTCTGTAATGTCCTTGGTCATGGTCGTCCAGTTTTCCTCATAACTTTGTTATATGCTATGAAAGAACAGAAATGTGAGTGTGTGGTCTGTATGCTATTAAATTGTGAATTAGTCGGACTTACAATGCAACAGCTTATCAAAATTTGAAGAGAGTGCTACTTGATATCCTCACAGGGAAAACCTGCCTCCACATTTTAAGCTGGAAAGGTACCGTAATAACTTTAGAAAAGAGATACAACTACATGGCTTTGTAGATTTTTGGTACATACATTAAGAATTGTGTACAGACTGTTCATAATGTCTGTGTGCAGATCTTCAGGACAACCCAAAAAATCTCAATTGTGAAAGATATTTTTGAAGCCCATAGGTTAAATTCTGTCAAGTTTTATTTAGGGTATTGGCACATTTGGTCTTCCAGGGTTAAACTTATAAATTTGAAATAGTGAAATGTTTAATTTGTGTGTAATATTTGAACATCTACAGTGCACTTTGAAGAGATTAATGGCTAACTGACTATATTTGTTCAATAATGGAGAAGAGTTTGGTGCTGCTGAAGCAAAATAAATAGACTTTCTTGCATGTTAGATAGGCTTAAGACTACAGAACATGATAGAACTAAACCTAGTATGGTTTGTTTTTTACGTTATTTTTAAAATTGCTTATGTATATATTTTACATTCATTTTGCTCTCTTAATAGTCTGTAGAGGTGGTGTAGGCTAACTGTACTGATTTAGCAAATATGAAACTAGGCCAGTTTTCCATATAGTTATATATGAAATATAAAGGACTATAGGAGGATACTATGAACAACTATGCATCAATGAATTAGATAACCTAGATGAAATGGACAAATTCTTAGAAACACAGAAACTAGTCACATTGACTTAAGAAGAAATAGAATATTGGAACAAACCAGCTACTAGTAAAGACACTGAATCAGTAATCTAAACCCTCCCAACAAAGAAAAACACTGCACCAGATGGCTTCACAAGGAATTCCACCAAACATTCCAAGATTTAACTCTAATTCTGCTCAAATGCTTCCAAAAATTTAAGAGGAGGAAATACTGCCTAACTCATACCATCCTCATTCCATAGCTAGAAAAAGATACTAAAAGGGAAGAAATTTACAGGCCAATATCTCTTATGAATATAGTTGCAAAATACTCAACAAAATACTAGCAACAAAATCCAGCAGTATATTAAAACAATTATACACCATCAATGGGATCAAATGGGATTCATCCTGTATGAAAGATTGGTTCAACATAAGAAAATTAATTATGTAATATATTACATTAACAGAATGAAGGAAAAAAATGATAATTTCAAATTAATGCAGAAAAGGTATTTGACAAAATCTAGCACCAATTCATAATAAAAACACTTAGAACACTAGGAATATAACGAAGCTCCCTCAACAGGATAAATGGCATATATGAAAAGCCCACAGCTAGCATCCTATTTAATGGTAAAAGACTTAAAATGTTCCCTTTAAGGTCAAGAACAAGACAAGGATGACCACTGTCACCACTGTTATTCAACACTGTACTGGAAGTATTTGCCAGAGCAATTAGATAATGGAAGAAAAGGCACCCAAGTTTGAAAGGAAGAAATAAAACTTTCCCTATTTACAGATGATATAATCCTATACACAGAAAATCCTAAAAAATCTGCAGCAAAGCTCCTAAGCTAATGAATTTAGCAAAGTGGCGGGTACCAGATCAGCACCCCAAAATCAGTAGTACATAAGCAATGAACAATCAGAAGAAGAAATCAAGAATATAAGTCCATTCACACTAGCAACTAAAAGAATCAAATATTTAGGAATAAATCTAACCAAGGATTTAAAGTACCTGTACGTAGAAAAGTACAAAAGATTCTAAAAGAAATGAAAGAAGACATATAAATGGAGGGACATACCATGTTCATAGATTGGAAGACTAAAAATTGTGAAGATGTCAGTTCTACCCAATGCAATCCCAATAACCATTAAAACAACCATCTTTGTAAAAGTGAAAAAGTCAATCATCAAATTTATATGGAAGAGTAAGGGGCCCCAAATAGCTAAAGCCATGTTAAAAAGAGTGAAGTTGGGCGGGCCGCGGTGGCTCAGCGGGCAAAGTGCTTGCCTGCTATGCCGGAGGACCTCGGTTCGATTCCCGGCCCCAGCCCATGTAACAAAAACGGAGAAACAGAATACAATAAAACAAGAAAATGTTTAAAAATGTTTCCCTTTCTTCCTTCCTTCCTTCCTTCTATCCTTCCTTCCTTCTCTCTGTCTTTCCTTTAAAAAAAAAAAAAAAAAAAGAGTGAAGTTGAACAACTCACACTTCCCAATCTTAAAACTTACTACAAAGCCACAGTAATCAAACTAGCATGGTACTGGCACAAGGAGAGACATACAGACCAATGAAGTAAAATTGAGGACTCAGAAATTAAACCTCATATTTACACCCAACTGATTTTTGACAAGTGGCAAAGGCCACTTAAATGGGAAAAAGGCATCTCTTTAACATACAGTGCTAAGAAAATTGGACTTCCATTTGTAAAAATAAAGAAGTAGGACCCTTACCTCACACTATATACAAAAATCAACTCAACATGGAGTAAAGGCTTAAGTGCAAGATCTAGACTATGGAACTCCTAAAAGAAAAATGCAGTGAAAGCCTCTTCAGGACCTTGTATTAGTCCATGGCAATGGTTTCTTAAACTTTATACCCAAAGTACAAGAAACAAAAGAAAAAACAGATAAATGGGACCTCATCAAAATTTAAAACTTTTGAGCCTCAAAGGACTTAATCATGAAAGTAAAAAGACAACACATGCAATGGGAGAAAATATTTGGAAACCACATATCTGATAAGGTTTTTATATCCAGAATATATAAGGAAATCTCTCAGCCTAGCAAAAGAAAAAAAGACAAACAACCAATTAAAAAATGGGCAAAATATTTGAACAGATATAATCTAAAGAAGATACACAAAAGGCCAGAAAGCACTTGAAAAAATGCTCAACACTAACCATCAGGGAAACGCAAATCTAAACCATAATGACATACCATTTTGCAACTATTATAATAGCAGCTACTGAAAAACTGGAAAATAAGTGTTGGAGAGAATACAGAGAAGTAGGAACACTCCTTCATATGCAAATTTTCCCATTTTCCAAAAAATGTCTTTCATTGTTGTTTTTGAATTAGGATCCAAATAATGTTCATTAAGTTGATACTGGTTGTTATGTATTCCTTATGATTTGTAGGGCTCTTCCATATTTCTCATTCCTGTTTGGATTTGTATTTTTTTCTCATTTTCAAAAATAAGACTTTCAGAGTCTTGAATGTTTTATAAATCCATTTGTCAAGAATACAGTTCTTAATGATAAGATAATATTTTTAAAACAATAAATTTTCTCACTTCTGTTCTCCTGGTATTTGTGTTGTTCTTTTTAGACCATGTAATTTACTTTAATTGGCTTTTTTGTTTGTTTGTTTTGCAAGGGCAGGCATCAGGAATTGAACCAGATCTCTGGCAGGGCAGGTGAGAATTCTGCCACTGAGCCACCATCGCACTGCCCTACTTTGCTATTTAATAGTGACAGCACATGAGGAAAAACTTTCTTTTCCTCCTTCTAAAGTTTTAGTTTTATCAAATACATTTTCCAAATTATTTCAAGTCATGCTTTTGACTTCCCCTAGGTGCAAAAGCTTACAGAGCTATTCACAATTTCCAAGCTGATGGGTTGTTTGAAAATTTCTCCGTGCTTCCATGGTCCCATGCACCATATTCAGTGTAGTTTCTGTTGACATCAATTGTATGATCACAAAGATCTTCAAGAAAGGCTGGTGACTTTAAAAGTTTTGTCATTTAGAAAAAAAAATTATGAAAAGTTTTTGCTAATCATTCATGTCATGCAATTGGAGATAAATTCAATTCATAAGTCATTTATGGACACCAATTTAAGTATTACAATTTTTAAGGTATCATGTGAATTTCCTGAAAATAGTACATCCCCTCAATGCCACTACCAGCCTCATAATCATACCAAGTTATGTCAGAGGCTGTGAACTCCTATAATAGCATGTCAAACTCTTTCTAATATGCTTGGATAATATGGCTTCTCGTTATGGGATTTCTGCTTGCTTATAAGCAATCATTCTACTTTTGAAATTAGAGTTTTGTGTCCCTTTTGCAACCTGAAGCAAGACTGGTTATAATGCTGCTATTGAGCAGACAGTGTGGGTCTTACTGACCATGGCAAAATTGTTCTCTTAAATTTGATTTGTCAAGAATTCCTCTGTATTGTTTCATTAAAAACATTTAATATAAGAATGGCATGTACCATTTCACCAATGCTATACTCAAACTTTCAGGGTTGACATAGGTGGTATAGCTCTATATAAGTGTAGAATTTCCATTCTATAATTTCACCAAAAGTCTTAAACTTTAGGGCAAGGGTAGCGAGAGGTCTTATAAGGCACAGACCAAGAAGAACATATGTTGTGCTGCTATCCAGAGCTCTTTGCTTTGTTTGCTTCAAGAGAAAATGAAAATTAAAATATCTGTATAAAAATCCTTTAAGGCAATATGACCAATGTCTGATCTAAAAATGTCCCTGATAAGCAGAGTTTCCTCAGGTGCCAGGTTAGAGATTTTACTTATTTTGACCAAGAGCCAAATGTGAGACAGGGGTCATGCTGTCAGCTCTACCCAACATTTCTTTTAATTGGCAAGGGAAAACGGCCCTCTGAAAATCGAATAATAAGTCAAATATTTGAGATTAAACAAAATTCTAGGAAAGAGATAATAGCCAAGTAGAGTATATGCAGTGTTCTTAAACTCAATTGATAATATGAATCACCTAACAGACTGAAAAATACAGGTATCCTGTCTGAAAATCATGAATCTGCCCACATTTGGATTTATTAAGTCTGGATGGGGTGCAGCAGGAACTTGTATTTACAATACACATTCACATTTACAACAAGTGATCCTTATACAGCCAGGCAAGTTTGAGGAAAGATTGACACTGATGTTTATTCACTGCTCCTCCATTCATAGTTCAACGCACTTACTTATTCACTAACTCAATCATTCATTCACACTTTTAGAATTTTTCTATGTACCAGGAATATTGTTAGTCACTAGTAAACAATAGATAAGTCACAGCACCTACTCCTAAAGGCTCACAATCTGGTAAGGAGCAAAGATAAGTTAAGGTTATGGTATAATCTTAATGGTATAACCATATAATGGTACCATATAATACCATATAATGTAACCATAAGATTCCATTCCACTCTTGGAAACAGAGTACTCAATGTGCACCTGTGGAGCTTATGCACTCCAGGAATGAGACATGCTCTAAAGCCATTCCTATGGGTGTGAACCCATTGTAAGCAGGACTTTCTGATGAAGTTACTTCAGTTAAGATGTGGCCTGCCTCCATTAGCATAGGTCTTAATCTTATTACTGGAGTCCTTTATAAACAGAATGAAATTAAGACAGAGAGAGAGTCAAAGGGAACAGCCAGAAGCTGAATACCAATGGAGCCCTGAATGGAAAGGAGAGGCCAGGAGAAACCTCCATGAGCCTTGCCATGTGACAAGCTAAGGACCAAGGATCATCATCAGCCAGCCCCAGGAGGCCACAGTTTTTAGGAAGAAAGCACTGCCTTGATGATGCCTTGATTCAGACTTTTACTCTACCTAAAAACAGTGAGTAAATAAATTTCCATATATTAAGCCAACCCATTGCATGGTGCTTGCTTGAGCAGCCAAGAAAACTAAAACAGGACAATTGTACGTACCTTGTAAATGTATGTTTGGCTCTGCTTTTGAATTCCTGACTCTTTACTTCACCTTTTTTTTTTTTTTTAATTTTTCTGGTGGTTGTAAGGGAATCTGATTATACTAGAGGCTGAAAGTGGCCTAGTTTATTATATCCTTCAGATCACAGTAATCAGTATTTTCATGACACTGATATTTTTCAAAATCTCCAAGTCAAAATAACAAATCTCTCCTCTAATATCATCTATTTATACCTTTAATTGAAACTTACTACTAATATTCTAGGGAGAATTTAGTTTCCAAATGAACACTCAGCTTCTTTTGAGGGGGGAAAACCTCCCCCAAACTCTTAAGCTGGATTCTAAAGTTTGTCTAGGTACTTCATGCTTATAAAATTTTCCTCATATAATTAATTTTAGACTGCAATATTTTTAATGGAATAATGCAAAGGAAAGCCTTTCTTCAAATTAAGAATTGAATATTTTGAGGGAAAAGTTTCAGAGAAATTACTTGTAGGTATGCAAGAAACCTGATATTCACAAGTGATATTGAAGACAAACCCATGAACTGAGGAGAAAAATGCAGATTCTCCCATTTTCTTTCACTAAAACCATATTGTTTATTTTCTTCCTTAAATTTTTAAGGTAAAATTTTGCAAGGCCTCATTTCATTTGACAAGAAATATCTGTCACACTGCTAAGTACACTGCACCTGTTGTTTTCTGTCTATTTGTTTTTCTCTAATCACCAAAAATGTGGGGTCCTCCACTGGATTTTCCAATGAGTAGGAGGTTCTATTAATTGGAAATCATTAAAGGTGAAAGCATCAAAGATAAAGAAAAACAGGAATAGATGTTAATATTTCAGAGAAAGGGAAATGATAAAAGAACCTCAGAATGGCTTTTAAAAATTCAAAGTCACTGCCTAATTCTATAACAGACCTACAGAGAAATGTGTTTGTGAACAAAATTCCAACATCCTAACTTTGGTTTTTATTTTATTTTTTCTATTTGCATAAGGTACATTTTCATCACCCTACTAGGATGTAATATTTAATTGGGCCACATTCTCCTAGAACTCGGCATGCTAAGAGCATGGTACAGGTCTAATCATTTAACTGGTAGAAATGCTGTTTTATAATGTTCTCCTTCTCTTTTACCTACTCTGCCATTCCAGACAGCACATGGATGATACAGAAAGTGGCTCATGCCATGTACTACACTGAACAAGCAATAACCAGTGGTGAAGGGTGGATGCAGGACTTCTGCTTCTGGGAGAAGAAAAAATTCTTGGAGCTGTTGTGTTAATGAGACAAGGTTATAAGAGTAGTTATTGAAACTAAGGATGCAGAAACAGGCAAAAAGAAAAAGAAATAAGACAACACTTTTCTTCAGCAATACTTATTAAATTTGCTACTTCTCAAACTAGGGAAAGGAGAATGCTGACTTATTTTTGAATGGAAAGCTTATAGTTCAATTGAAATGCGTAACTAATTAGAAAATAGCAAAAAAACAGTATCTAAATTCCCAAGTATGATCTATAAACATATGTACTGAAGGGATGTGTGCAAAGTACAATTGAAATAAGGTGATGTTAAGAAGTAAAGATTTATGAAGAAGGTGAATATTGAAGTTTTGAAGCCCTCCTTAAAGTAAAGGATCTGGATTTTTGGAAAACAGGAGAACCATGAAAATGAAGAGAAAGTTCATGATTTATTTAATAGTCTTTTCATGTTTGTTAGTGTTTCTTGTAATAAATTAGATATATCTATATAAAATTATGCATTTCTTGAGTGGTGTGATGGTGGCTCAATGGCAGAATTCTTGCCTGCCATGCCGGAGACCTGGGTTCGATTCCCAGAGCCTGCCCATGCCTATATATATATATATATAAATATATGCATTTCTTAAACATAAGAATATTATCCTTGCAACCTACTATTTATAGTGCCTAGAATAATGTCATACTAGGACAGAAAATACATGTTTTATAGCTGGTTATCATCAGCTGGATGTCAGACATGGATAAGAAAACTAGATGACCCTACCTCCAGGCTAATATAGATGAAAGACATCTCAGGAAATGTTAACATTTTAGTGGATTATGCTCCCCAATTTTAGTCATTTGACTAAAGACTGTGAATTTTGCATATACTGTCTACAGAAAAAATTATGAAATATTTTTCTTTTACTCAGTCAGGTTACTTAAATATCTTAAAAACAAAATAACCAAGATCACTTGCTATCAGTCAAAGTACCAACCATGAAAACAAATACACTACAAAACAATATGATTAATTTTTAAACTAAAAATACAAAACAAAATTAGTAATAAATATATTCAGTTTACCTTTCACCTAAAGGTAAGTTTGTCAATAAGAAGAATACTGTTGATTGTACAAATGTATAGAGAGTCACATAGATGGTCCTTAGTTGAAGAAAAAGGTGAGGTTCAGGAAGATGATTGCATGTGTTTTTGTTTTGAAGCTAACCAAGACTAAAAACTCCATCACACATATATATCTACTAAGAAAGGGCAAGATATTTTTATTCATCTTCTTGGGCAGGCTTTGCTACTGAGAATGGATTACTAACCATATTGATATGTGATTCTTTTTCAATACTATTGTATTCCAAGAAGCTATATGAAGTAACCACCCAAACTTGTTCTTGTGAATCTGTCGTGTTCATGGACTGATACAAACAAGCATTTCTTATCCACTCATATTTGCCATCTGGTTGGGAAAACCACGTATGAAGACCTTTCCTCAATTCTTTCTAATATATGCTCGTAATATTTAGCATATTTCTAAACCTGGAGTTAAAGATAATGCTTCTCTTTCTCTCATTCCTCAAACGCATCAATCAGCAATTTGCATCAATTCTTTTTTTTTAAATAATATAGGCAGAATCCAACCCTTCTCATCAATCTGCCACTACCACTGCTCTGAGTCAGGATCAAATTTTCTATGGACTATTGCCATAGCTTCCTAACTGGTCTTCTGCTTATTATCTTGACCCAGAATGCAACAGCTTATTTTCCATGCAGCAGTAAGAGTTATTCTTTTGAAATATAAAATGATATCACTGCTTTACTCAAAACTCTAGTTCACTTAGAATAAAAACCAAAGTACTTACAGTGGTCTACAAAAATCTTATTTATTTCTCCCTTTTATCCCCTCTACTTTCTCAATCAAAGATAAGCTCCTGAAGACTGTGGATTTTTGTGTTCAATACTCCTATCTCTACATCTAAAGCTATTTTGTGTGTGTGTGTGTGTGTGTGTGTGTGTGTATGCGTGCTAAATATTTGTTGAATGTATGAGTCTATCCAATAAGCTCCTATATGAATTCATAGCCATATAGGATGGTCATGAGAATTTAAAACCTAACAGCTCCGGTGCGGCCCCCATTGCATTCAAGCAATCCATGTGGCCTTTGGAGGGAATAATGATTTGAGGCATCCCTTTAAAGGATAAATTTTTACTGTTCAAATAAGCTTACAAATGTTTAAGTTATAGCCATATGTCAGTCCTAAGTCACCATATGATCTTTTAGGTCAGAGGATTTTTTTGGAAAGACTTGAAGTTCTTTTCACATCTCATTATAGTTAAGTGGTGACTTATTAAAATAAAAGCTTATAAAATCCATAATTAAATGGAAATTATCAATATTCACTCTCTTTTCACAAAGCTGAGGAAAAAAATTAGAATCCAATGGCTTGAAGCTAAAGGAAATGACAGATGGAACCCTTTCACCAATTACTTCTTCTAAATCTTAAAGCACATTGAAGTAACTCAAGATTTCTCTGTATATACGAGAACAAGTAAAAATTGTTTTCTAATTTTGGAGACATTGAAAAAATTGCAGGGATAAGCATAGAAATTCAAGTTACTAGCAATGGAATCATGTGTATGATAAATGATTCTGAACATTAATGGTGAAAAGTTTGTGGCATTTGTAATTCCTGGGTATTTGTAAATTGGAATCTCATGAGGCTATCTACTTCATCTTCATCCTAATGCTATATATAAAGCTACAGGTTTGATATGTCAATTATATATTTTTTCCTAATACCTTAAAATAATTCATAACTATTAAAATTTTAAAATCCCTTTACCACCTAAATCACCAGATTGTCAGTAATCCTAATTGTATCACAGTCTGGGAAATACTCTGTAGGGCCATGCTAGTCAATAGAAAAACAATAGAAGGCATAAATGTGAGGCACATATGCCATTTTAAATTGTTAAGCCACCTTCAGAAAGGTAAAAAGAAATTGTCAAATTAATTCTTATAATGTATTTTATATAGCCCATGTATTAGCTAAGGTTCTCTAGAGAAACAGAATCAGCAGAAAATATCCATAGATACAAAATTCATAAAAGTGTCTCACATAACTGTGGGAATGTAAAGGCCAGGGTCTGTAGGTAGGCCACAAGCTGGTAACTCCGATGAAGGTCCGCAACAAACTCCACAGGAGAGGCTCACTGGCTGAAGCAGGAAGAGGACTGTCTCTTCTGAATCCTCCTTAAAGACCTTCCAGTGATTAGATTAAGTGTCACTCATTGCAGAAGACACTCCTCTTAGCTGATTAGAAATGCAGTCAGCTGTGGATGCAGCTGATGTAATCATGATTTAAGTCCATGAAATGTCCTCATAGCAACAGACAGGCCAGCACTTGCTCAACCAGACAAACAGGCACCACCACCTGGCCAAGTTGATGCATGAACCTGACCATGACAGCCCATATATAAATATATTGTCATTCCAATGCATAATCAATATAAAAATTAAAAATGAGATTGTTTTCATTCTTTTCTTTATATATACTTTGTATTTGAAATCCAGGTTGTAATATACACTTAGACTAGCATTCTCAATTGGGACTAGCCAATTTTCAAGTGGCAACTAATCCCATGTGACTGGTGACTATTGTGTGGTACTGCACAGGTCTTATGGAGCAAGTTGCTACAAAGGTGCATTATGGGAACACAGGTTCAGGGAACAACAGAAACTTTCAGCAAATGATCCCTTTAGTATACAGAATAAAGAGTCCCAAAAGGGCAAATCTCCTTGACACTTGCATAGCACACAGAGTACAAATGAACAAGGGAAGAAGTCCTATAATCGCCAATCTCCCAGGATGACTAGCAAAGGCTCTGTTAAAGATTGGTAGATGGAACTTCACATCTGAGAATAGAAACAAATCTATATGGCTTGAATGTGGTTTGTACCTACATAGGGTTGGGAGAGGGGAGGGCCCTGCCACTAAGAATTCTTGTTATGATAAGCACCTAGAGTTGCTTGATTTTGGGTTTGAGTTCTGGACGGAACTTTTTGTTAGATTTAACATCTCCCAAAGATTGTAATATGGCACACAGTAAGTAGAAAAGGAGGTGGTGGTAGCAGAAGGCCAGAATGTGGAGGAAGGGGGTGGCCACTTAGTGTGCATTTGTGACTTCCCCAGAGAAGGAGGTAGGGGTAGGTGAGATCTGGGGATGTCCAGTTAACAGCTTTCTGTGATTTCTCCAACAAGTCTATAAGTTCCTCATAAAACATTTACTGAATTACATGCAAATTTTGAGGAAGATAGGGAGATGTTGAAATTTTAGATTGGAATTTGGAAATTTAGAATTGGTTCTGAATTTGTCACTAACACTTCAAATGGCTTAACATTAAATGGCATTATTAGTTGGTGGTGATGGTAATTAATGTGGCATTTATCATCTTTATTCTGCCTAGACCTAAAAGTTTGCTCCTGAGAGGCTCCATTCAGCTGTAATGGCTTTTAGATGAAAAAAAAAAAAAAAAACAAGAACTCTTCAGCCAGATTTTTCCTTTCAGCTTACATTTTTACTATTGACATGATAATTCTGCCTCCCTTCCTTTTGACTTGCACTTTTGAAATAACTGTTTCCTCTTCTGCTTAGAACTTGCTCTTTGAAATTGTATGATCTCATCCCCTCTTGTTAGATTCCATTGAAACCTTGAATCCTCTAAACTTGGGGAGACAGATTATGGAGCTCCTAGACCATCTGCTCTCCGGCTACGCACCTAGTAATAAACTTTTGTCTTTGAAACCCCAGTGTCTCAGTAACTGATCATTTGAACACATAGGCAAATGAGTCCATCACTTTTGTCTGGTATCAGACATATGCATGGACCCTATTAAATAACATTATTGGTTGACTAATGGCACCTGATATATGATCAGTCAAGTCCTGGCCAACATAATACATGGAACTAGCAAAGGAAAAATTACCTATTGCAATCAACAGGACTGACTGCTATGAGCAAATAAAGAACATAAATGCTCTTTCATTGTGACCCAAGGCAGTTTTAGAGAGGAGTAAATAAGAGAAAAGGGAGAGTAATCATTTAAATAGCAGAGTCTAGCAAGTATAATTTACAAACACAAAGGACTGGAACTGATTAATGGCAAGTTCAAATTCTTCATTAGCATTTGGGCCTTTGCCCTACAAGTAACTTTAAGAAAATAAGCAGATAAAGGGAGTTACAGCTCTTATAATCACAAAGGCACAAGATAAAAGCTTTTTATAATCATTACATATCAGGGAAGTTGAATTATAGTTCAGAGATTTTAGGTATTTCCCTCTATTTTAATATACCAGAAAGTAAGAAAGAATGTTTATATAATGATTTAGTAATTATAATCATTGCTTAGATCCTTACTTCTTAGTTCCTCTCTCTCACTTGATACTTTTCTCTCAATCTTGAGGGATACCTAGGTGATGATTTTTCTGATGTCTTCAAGGTTAAAAAGGGGCATTTTCATTGAGGGGCAGGTGGATGAAACTGATTGACATCCTTGAAAAGACTGGCTTTCAGAGCTTCTCTGACATTGGAACAATCTGGAGGTTATGAACCTCTGTAAAACAAAGTTAAGTGTGCCAGTTTAAAACTGTTGTGTACCCAGAAAAGCCATGTTTTTTAATCCTGATTCAATATTGTTGAGTGGGATCCTTTTTCTTAAGTTGTTTCCATGGAGGTGTGACCCACCCAGTTGTGGGCAGGACCTTCTGATTAAGTAGTCTCCATGGAGATGTGTCTTCACCCATTCAAGATGAGTCACTTACTGGAGTCCTTTAAGAAGGAGCCATTTTAGAAAAAGTTTCAGAGCTGAAATAGAAAAACACATTTGGAGATGCAGAAAGAAAATGCCCCCAGGGAAGCTGTTTGAAATGAGAAGCCAGAAGAGAGAGCTAGCATCCTTCCCACCTGACAGAGAAACCCTGAGTGTCATTGGTCCTTTCTTGAGTCAAGGTATCTTTCTATGGATGCCTTATTTGGACATTTTTTGGCCATACAACTATAAACTTTGAAATAATAAATTTTCTTTGTCAAAGCCATTTCACTTCTGTATATTGCATTCCATCAGCTTTAAGAAACCAATACAATAAGCAAAATTTTACAGAGACCAGGATATCTTTCAGGGATTTCAGGAATACTGTTGGTTGGGGATTGTTATACTGTGGAAGTTTGCAAGATCTGGCTGAAACTTGCATAAGAGTAACTTCCAAAATGTCCTCTCAACTCAATTTGAAATCTTTTAGCCATTGAAATTCTATGTCTTTTCCATTTTGGTCAACTAATTCCATGATGTGAGAGTCAGGCCCATCCCTGGGAGCCATGTTTCCCAATGCCTGGGCCAGTCTTAACCCTGGATTTATGTCCCAGGATGCCAGGGTCAGGGGTGTAAGCCCTGGAAGTCATCTCCCACATAGAGGGTAAGGTCAGAGTTTGACTTAAGAGAGACCACATTTGAGTAACAGCAGAAGTTCTCTGGAGATGGCCCTTAGGCATTTATTATAAGTAGGTTCAGCTTCCTATTATAGAAATAACTTTCATAAGAATAAGCCCCTGTAAAAAAAAAGAATAAGCCCCAAGATTGAGGTCTTAGTCTATTAAATTGGGAGCCCCTGTTGCTTAAGAAAATATCAGGAATTCCCCAGGCGGGGGAAGTTTAATTGTTCCACTTTTTCTCCAATCTATCAAGTGACTTTGCAAATACTTTATTTTCTGCCCAAAATAGTCTTAAAACAGGATAGAATAGGACAACTGCAAGTCCCTGGTTTCCTATACAGCTCTAAAAGAGTTCACAGATGACTTCAAATCCCTAGTTTCATATCCACCTCTTAAAAGAGTCCCTAATTTCTTCTATAGCTCCAAAAGAATCAAAGCAAACTGCAAATTTCAGCTGCAAACTTCATGAGACAAAAATTTATCCTAAAGCCCTAAAATCATTGAAAAAGCTTGTAAAGTCATCCAAATCAAATTCTTAATTAATAATTGTTAAACATAAAATATTATATGTAGATAATATATATATATATGTCTTGCCTCTTTTTTAAGTTCTTCCTTCTTGCAGATGAAGCCCTGACTTATAGGTGACTACATGCACTTTTAGAGAAGCATTAGAGCAAAGCCATGCAGCTGACAAGTAAATCTGGATGTTTCTATGATTTTGTAGCCGTTTCTAAGAATAAGTAAAACTACATCTAACAATACCATACCATTGTCTAATATCAAACAGATTAGTATCAGCATATAACATAGCATGAGAACGTTGTCAAGCCTTAGGAATTTTTATACAGCTTCTAAACATATGAATAATATTTTACTCATACAAATTTAGCTAACAATAGGATAGAAAATCCTTGTTAACAGCTAATACTTCCCAAACACTTCCTACCTGATATTTTAAACTATTTTAGCACCTTACTTTTATTAAGTGAAAGAACAAACTCTTTGTAACAGTTTTTCCCTTAACAGTGAGAAGTCTTGTCTTCTAAAACAAAGGATGATAAAGTTAACATAAATATTAGCAATGATATTATTCTGATGTAAAATCTTTGTTTTCTAGACAGAGTACTCAGATGATTAAGAAAAACTTTTAAAACCTTACATTAAGAGCATACTAACAATCTATATTATTTTAACAGGAAGAAAATTAAATTTTAGTTTAATAAAAATAGTAAGTTTTGCACAAAAGTTTTCTTTTTTTGAAATATATGATAAACAGTCTTATTAAAACTTTGGTCAGCATTGACTGTGATAGACAGAATCCACTTTTATAAATTTTTTCCCAACTCTCCCTATTCACTCAGGGATTATAGTCAGCGTACAAGCAAAATTCACTTTTAATTAGAAGATGTGGTAATTTTAGTATGGGAAATAATAAAGATACTATCTATCCCACTTATAGTTTTATTTATCCAGAGTTCATATAAGTTAGAAATAAATTTGATAATAAATGTACAAAGCTTTCTGAGCATGCATACTTCCTTCCAAATAATTCAGTATTTATGAAGGATAAAAGAGACAGAGGAACTACAAAATAATGAAAGAAGGAAGAAATTTTGCTCAGATTTGGAATACAGCTAGACATTTACATACTTTATACTCACAATACACAAATGATTACTTTACAATATGCCTATATAATCTCTCAGTTCAATTCAGCACTACCATTAAAGGTCAGAAAAGCCTCAAGTTTGAAATATAATCAGCTTTTCAATATTTAAGGGATTTATATCCAGACAAAAAATGAATTTTTTCACAGTATTCCCAAGTGCTAAATAATATCAGGAATATGTTATTTACAAAATTAAGTTATAGTTTCTAAAAACTACTTTAGAGCTCTTTTTATTCAAATACTACTTCCTTATTTAAAGGTCTTAGAAGTGTCATCTCTTCTATGAGGTCTTCTTAGATTATTCTTTATCTCCTCTTTAAATTCTTTCAGCATTTTTATTCCTTTATTTCTACTGTCTTTTACTATGCCCTGATACAAGCATATTCTAACTAGAATATAAACTCTTTGGAGCTAATAATTGGTGTTTCTTATCCATAACAGCATTTACAAACAAGAATATACTGATTGACATTAACAAAGTCACTACAATTCCAAATTAATTCACATACTGAGGTTAACAAGTGGCAAAATAACTAAGAAGCCAGATTCTTTGAAATCCAAGTAATCAAGGTTATAAAAATTTTATCTATATGTCTTGCTAAAACTCAACTGTTTTCTTAAATAGAATATATGAATTTAGAGAATGTACTTATAATACTTGTTCATTTTATTAGTAAGTTTGTATAAATTTAGGGAGAACATACACAAACAGAATAAAATAGAATTCATTCAATTTAAAAATTCATCATAAAGTTCCTTCAACCGTAGGTTAAAAAAATTTCATTTTCATAATATCTTAAAATTACAAACAACCTTAAAAGTATATTGACTGTCTGGATGCATGGGTGGTTCAGTGGGAGAATGCTTGCCTTTCATACAGGAGACCTGAGTTTGATTCCTGGCCCATGCACAACCCCCCCCCCCAATAAAAAAATATATTGACTGTCAAGTTCTGGAAAACATATGGTAATTGTTTAATTTGTCCTAAGCCTAAACCCAGGAAAACTTTTCCATACCTCTCAAAGACTTTTCATTTTACCTACCGAAATTTGGTAATTAGATTTTATTTAGTTACTACTATCTCAAGGCTATTCATATTTTAATAATGATCAGATTACTATGGTTACCATTGCAAAGGTATTACAGGAAAAAAACAATTTTAACAAATATGACCTATTCTGTAGCATTTTCTATTCCTACCATTTCTAATCTCCAGGCCCCATAAAAAAGAATTACATCCTGGCTTTCCTAGGGCTGCCTTATGGTTAGGCCCTGGGGGCAGGGATAGGTGGAAAAGAAAGAGTGAAACTTGGCTTGATGAAAGTTTCAGGTGAAGGCACTGGAATTTCAGAGTTCCTAATTCCTTCATTAAACTATTTCCAAGTATTACATCTATTTCACTAAAAGCTGTGACCTGGACAATTGGAAAAGGTTTTTGCTTTCCCAGAAACAACTCTTTGATAAACGTTCGTGGTTTTAGGGAAATTCTTGGGTATTTTCTTTCTAATGTCCAGGCTTGTTTACAGTAATTATAAAACTAAGGCTTTTGAATCTTGTCGTTCAGAGAGGTTTTTTTTTACTTTTTACTTCAGAAGTACCAATTTATATTTTATAAAGCTGTTTATTTATTTCTCAAACAATTCCAATAAAACTTTTTAAAATATATTTGTTCCTTTATTATTACCAATTGGAGGTATGAGAATATACATTAAACAGACAGACAGATACAAATAGGAAGTTAGTTAAACAGGAAACAGAAACATAGAAATACTTCTGAGAGGGACAAATAAAGGATTGAATATACATTATCTCATTTCTGCCTTTTTATGGAACAATTTTAAGTGTAAGATTTTTTAACTTTAACTGTAACGGTAGTATCTTTCTATATAACCATTCTCAGTCCATTTCTCATAATGAGGCCAGTTTATGTTATAGAAATAAACCCCCTTTCCTACAGACTCATAACTAAACTCTTTTCAAGTTTTATACAGACCAAAGTTTCCCTTTTCAAAGAATTTCTGTAATCAGTAACCAATTAGGAACATTTGACTAATGCAAAGGCAGGAATGTATCTACTAACAAATTTAAACACTTAACACTTATTATATTTAAATAATACATCAATCAATTAATAACTAGACCAAATACACCAACACACAGGCATTAAATGCTTAACGTATAAATTAACAATTAAACAGGCATTATACACCTAACTATACGTAGATAAAACACCGGCTAGCAGTTAAACAGGCCTACTTAATTTCATTGAACACCAATTACTTATTTTCTAGGAGCATACTCAACAGACAAACTCAAATCAGGACCTCAAACCCCACACAGGGTGGTACCCATAAAACACTAGGTGTAGAGGTCAGAGCAGGAGAGATCAGTCTGGAAATATGACCCAGGCCTAGATCTAGGGGACTTGAACCACCACATTAAGTCTCTGATCCACTTTTATCCTGCTGTCCCACTCAGTCAGATATCCACACTTGCAACTGGAAACAGTTTATCTCTTTGAAACTTAAGACACCAAAAGGGTTGGGAGCACCAACAGAACAGAGAAAACCAAGTTGCCAGGCCTCTACACTAAAGAATGTTTAGTTGCCACAAAAGGCCCAGTTTCCATGCTTCCCTGTTCTACCAGGGCCCCAGAACCCCAGACACATGGCCTCCTTGCTTCTTAGGACCTTTTTCATCACATCTGGGTCACCATTTGATACTAGACAAAAGCAGTGGATTTTTTTTTTTGCCCATGTGCTTAAATCACAAATTCCTGAGACAATATAGCAGGAGAGCATATGGCCTAGCAGCCCCAAAATTTGTCTCTGAAAATTTAGGGGGTTCGAGGTTTTTATGGATTCTAGCAAGGGGAGGTTAGGTCGGTCATTACAATTTCAAATAGCAAGTTCTAAACAGAAAAGGAGACTGTTATCATTTCAAAAGTGCAAGCTGAAAGGAAGGGAGGCAGACTTATCATTTCTATAGCAGAGTCTAGCTGATACAATTTGCAAATGTAAAGGGCTGGAACTGGTTAAAGGCAAATTCAAATTCTTCATTAATATTAGGGCCTTTGCCTTACAAGTTACTTTAAGAAAATAACCAGATAATGGGACTAATGGCTCTGTTTTAGTTTGTTAAAGCTGCTTGAATGCAATATGTCAGAAATGGATGGCTTTTAAAAAGGGAATTTATAAATTACAAGCTTACAGTTCTAAGGGCATAAAAATATTCAAACAAAGGTGTGTGCTGGTTTGAAAGGATTATGTAAGGATTAACAGCCATGTTTTAATCCTTATCCATCCTGTGGAAGCAACCATTTCTTTTAACCCCTATTCAGCATTGTACATTGGAAATGTGATTTCTTTTAACCCCTATTCTGCATTGTACATTAGAAATGTGATTAGATGATCTCCATGGAGATATGACACACCCAATTGTGGGTACTAACCTTTGATCAGATGGAGATGTGACTCCACCCATTCCAGGTGGGTCCTGAGTAGTTGAATGAAATCTTTTAAAAGAGGAAAGATTTTGGGAAAAGCTTTAGAGCCACAGGAACCATGAGAGCCCAGACAGCCAGAGACCTTTGAAGATGAAGAAGGAAAACACCCCTGGAGGAGCTTCATGAAACAAGAAGTCTGAAGAGAAAGTAAATAGATGTTCACCTTTCCACTTGAGAGAGAAAGCCTGAATGTCATCAGGCTTCTTGAACCAAGGTATCTTTCCTTGGATACCTTATATTGGACATTTCTATAGCTTTGCTCTAATTTGTACATTTTCATGGCCTTAGAACTATAAACTTGTAACTTAATACATTCTCCTTTGTAAAAACCATTCCATTTCTGGTATATCACATCCTGTCAGCTTGCAAATTAGAAAAAAAGCATCCAGGAAAAAACACCTTGACTCAAGAAAGGCCAGTGGGTACAGTACACCTGTCGGATGGGAAGGCAGTAGCTGGAATCTGCTAGTCCTTCGGCTTTTCATTTCAAATGGCTTCCCAGGGCTGTTTCTTTCTGTATCTCCAAATGTCTTGGTCTGTGTCAGCTCTGAATCTTTCTCCATGATGTTTCCCCTTTAATGGTCAAAGTCAGATCTCCAACTAATCAAAAGGTCACACCCACTATTGGTTGTGTCACATCTCCATGGAAACAATCCAATCAAAAGTTTCTACCTTCAACAGTAGTCTGCCCCAAAAGATTGGATCAGGAAAGAAAACTTGCTTTTTCTGGGGTACACAATAATTTCAATCACAAAGATACAAGATAAAATCTTCTACAAATATTATTAGACATCAGGGCAGCTGAATTATAGTTCAGGGATTTCAGGGATTTCCCTCTGTCTACTTTATTACACAGAAGGTAAAAAGGAATATTTATGTAATGATTGAGTAATTATAATCCTAACTTCTCAGTTACATATCTAACCTTGTGCTTGCTTTCAAGTTCAAGTCCTTTATCTCTAACTATGCATAAAACACAACCTTTTATCATCTGTTTAGTTTGTAAAAGTTGCCAGAATGCAGTATACCAGAAACAGAGTGGCTTTCAAAAAGGGGAATTTATTAAATTGCAAATGTGTACTACTTAGGCCATGAAAATGTCCAAACCAAGGCATCCAGGGAAGATACTTTGATTCAAGAAGGGCTGATAGGTTCAGACAACTCTGTCAGCTGGAAAGGCATGTGGTGATGTCTGCTAGCTTTCTCTCCAGGCTCTTTAATGGCTTTCCTAGGGGTATTTTCTTTCATCTCCAAAGATCTCTGGCTGTGTGGGCTCTCCTGGCTTTAAAGCTTTTTCCAAAATGGTTCCCTCTTAAAGGTCTTCAGTAAGCAAGCCCACCTTGAATGGGTGGAGACACACCTGCAAGGAACCATCTAATCAAAAGTTACCACCCATAATTGGGTGAGTCAGATCTCCATGGAAACAATCAAAAAGATTCCACACAGCAAAATTGAATGAGGATTAAAGGACATGACTTTTCTTAGGTACCTAATATCTTCAAACTGGCACACTATCCTATTGTAATAACAAACACAGCATCACTAAACCTGAACTTAATCCTACATCTGTAAAGCTGCTCCATTTCCTGACTTGCTCATCCTGGTAAACTACTCTGCTCTTCTCCCTGACAGTGTGAAGGGCATGGACTCCAACCTATATTCAAATTCCAGCTCTACAAACTAAGAGTTTTATTTAATCATTCTGAACCCTTAGTTTCTATTTCAGTGAAATGAAGTTAATAATGAAATTTACATCATATGTTTGATGTGTAGCTTAAATGATAGAATTCACATATAGTGTTTAGGTCAATGTCTAATAAATAATGGAATAACAATAAATGGTAGCTTTTTTATTATTGTTAGCTATGTCTGAAACCTGAAATCATCTTAACCCCTTAATTTTGTCTACTTCATATTACCAAATAACAATGGCATACAAGAAATACTTCCTTTTAACTTTAATCCCAATCTCCCTAAATTTAGTCAGCATATGGTTAAAATGAGGATAGTGGGCATTTCCATCCATATTTTGGCTTGCTAGCCATTCCATGGTATCAAGTCTCTCAGACTTTTCATTCCAACTACTACTATCAAAACCCAGCCACCTATCACTTCATGGTAAACTGGTTGCAAATAATGTCTCAGTAATTCTTAGGACTACTGTCATGGACAAGTTCATATGTCAACTTGTCCAGTGGTGGTTCCTAGTCATCTGGTAGGGCAAGCACTGGCCTATCTGCTGCTATAAGGACAATTCATTAACTTAAGTCATGATTATGTCAGCTGCATCTACATCTAATTGCATTAGTAATCAGCCAATGGGACTGTCTTCTGCAATGAGTGATGCTTAATCTAATCAGTGGAATGCTTTTAAGGAGGATTCAGAAGAGACAGCCATTTTTCCTGCTTCAGCTGGTGAGCCTCTCCTGTGGAGTTCATCCAGACCCTTTGTTGGAGTCACCAGCTTCACAGCCTGCCCAATGGATCTGGACTCTTTCATTTTCACAGTTTTTCAGCCAGCCTCTTCTGAGAGTTCATTGCAGACTTCATCGGAGTTACCAGGCTTGCAGCCTGCCCTACCGACCTTGGGCTCTATGTTCCCACAGTTATGTGAGACACTTCTATAAATTTTATACCTATGGCTATCTCTTGCTGATTCTGTTTCTCTAGAGAACCCTAGCTAATACAACTACTAAAGTAATTAATACATATATTTACTTGCATATATTTTAGCTTTCTCCAAAAACAATAAATCTCTTCGGGGATCAAGGCAGTGACTTTTTTCTTCTTTCTATTATTGTACTTAGCATAGAACCCTACAGATATTATAGGCATTTAATAAATATTTGAAACTAAAATAATATAATATGATATAACATATCATAAGATAACATAATATAATATGTAGACATAAAAGCAGGGTCTTTGAAACCTTCAAGGCCTGCCTTCAAATCCCTCCTTCATAACCTACTAACAGGCAGGTGAGACATCTTACTAACATCTCTCTGATTCTTGATTTTCTCATCTTAAAATACAGCAGTAAGGGAGACTTCTGGGAAGATGGCAGCATGGGGTGGGCTGAATTGACCTCTTCTCCATGGGACATATTCAGGATGGGGGAAATAATGATCAGGACTGCAGTCCCAGGGGTTGAGTGGTTGAAGAGGGTCTCCAGTGTTTCTTGGAAGAAGGGAGGCAGGGGGATCGAGATGAAGAGAGTAGGGAGGGTCTGATTGGCCATGACCTCCACTGGGGGTAGATAACAGTGCACAGGAAAGTGCAAATCTAAGGGAACTGAACATCCCTCTGCTCCAGACTGCCTTAGCTGCTGACTTTGGAGGTCTCCCTGAGCAGCTCCACATCCAGCAGCACTTGCAAGGAGCCCAGAGGTGTGCCTGGACACCCACCACAAACAGGTGCACCCCCGGCTACTGGGAGGCTACTGTGAGTAGACATCCTGTCAGGCATGGTGAGTGGCAGATCAACTGGGCACCAGATACTGCAGATTGGCTACTCCCCTGAGTGTGGTCAGTTCCCACATCCTACACACTGAGGCCAGCTGTCCCTCCACTCTGGACCAGAGCAGTGTCTGCTGCCTGGGCTCTGCATACCATCTTCCCAGTCAGCCACTGTTGTCAGGGAGAGTGGGGGTGGTGCTGAAAGGAAGAGGTGCCCCAAGAGCACAATCTACTAGGAAGAAGCGGTAAGTGAGGTCTGGAAAACTCCCTGTCTCCCTAGGTTTTTTGTTCATTTGCTTAACTATGTATTTTTAAATTTTTTATTAGTATTCTTGTTTTTATTTTTTATTTTTAAATATTTATATTTATTATTGATTTTATTTTATTTTTTTTTAAATTTTCTCTACCTTTTGTGGGCACCATTATGAATTCATTCCCAACATATCTTAGGGTGTTCCCTTCTGACTTTGGGGTCTACTACTTTTGGAGTGTGTTTTTAAAATATTTATTTATTTCTTATTATAATGATTATTATTTTTTTTAAAGTTCATGGGCTGGGAATCAAGCCCAGGTCTCCTGTATGGTGGGCAAGCATACTGCCACTAAACTCCTTGTGCACCCTTGCCTAACTTTTAATAGACCTTCAAGTAGAACTGCATACCCTACATGGGATTTGGGCCTTGTTTTGGCAAGGAATTACTGACAAACCTGGTGTAAAAGGGAACCATCAATGCAAAAAAGACAAGCAAATACAAAACTTTATATGAGTGAAGGAAACCAACTTGCAAAACAACCTTATTAAATAATCAAATGCCCTGAACACAACAGAAAATCATACAGCATGTGAAGATCCAAGCAGAAATGACCCAGCCAAATGATCAAACTGAAACACTGGAGGAGACATAGAATATAAAACAGCTACTCAATGATATTTATAAAGAAATAAAGGATATCAGAAAGACACTAGAAGAGCATAAAGAAGAATTTGAAAGATTAAATAGAAAAATGTCAGATCTCATAGAAATAAAAGATACAATAGACCAAATTGGAAACACATTAGATACACACAATAACAGATTCAAAGAATCAGAAGGAAGAATAAGTGAGGTAGAAGAAGAATTGAACTAGAGTGCATAAAAGAACAAATGTCAAGAAAGATGGGAAAAAATGCAACTAGATTTTGGAGAAATGATGGAAAATAAAAAATGGACAATAGAATAATCATTGGGCCCAGAAGGAAAAGAGGAGAATTAAGGACTGGGAAGGTTAGTTGAATATATATATATAAAAATCTTCCCAAACCTTCTAAAAGCATAAATATGCAAATTAAAGATGCCCAATGGGCTCCAAGTAGAATAAATCCAAATAGGCCTACTCCAAGACACATATTAATCAAACTGTCAAATGTTGAATAGAAGTAGAAAGTCCTGAAAACAGCATGAGAAAAGCAATCTACTACATACAATGGAAAATACATAAGACTGAGTTCAGACTACTGAACAGGCACCATGGAGGCAAGAAGGTTGTGGTATGATATACTTAAGATCCTTAATGAGAAAGGCTTCAGGCCAAGAATTCTTTATCTAGCCAAGTTGTCCCTCACAATTGAAGGCAAGTTTAAAATCTTCAAAGACAAACAAAACAGAGAACTAGTCAACAAGAGAACTGCCTTTCAAGAAATACTAAAGGGAGTCCTATCTGCAGAAATAAAAAGACAGGAGATGGAGACTGGAGGAGGTCACAGAATTGAAGAGTACCAATAAGGGTAGTTTAAAGGATAAAAAGAGGGAAAAGGAAAAGAATATATAGATCTGACAAATAAAAACTAAAGGATAAGATGATAGATTCAAGGGCTGCTTTACTGTACTAACTTTGAACATTAATGTACTAAACTCAACAATTAAAAGATACATATTGGCAGAATGGATTAGAAAATATAATCCATCAATATGCTGTTTACAGGAGATGCATCTTAGACCCTAGGGCTCAAATAGATTGAAAGTGAAAGGATGGAAAAAGATATTCTATGCAAGCTGTAAAGAAAAGAAAGCAAATGTAGTTATAATAATATCATATGAAATAGACTTTGAATATAAAGACATCATAAGACACAAAAAGGACACTACATATTAATAAAGGAACAATTCACCAAGAGAAAATAAAAATCATAAATGTGTATGCTCCCAATCAATGAACTCTAAAGTACATGAAGCAAACAATGATAAAACTGAAGGGTGCTATAGATGTTTCAATGGTAATAATGAGAGACTTCAATATATCACTCTCCACTATAGATAGAACAACCAGACAGAGAATCAATAAGGAAACAGAGAACCTTAACAATGTGATAAATGAATTAGATGCAATGGATATATAGAGATAATTATATCCCCAAACACCAGGATATACATTCTCTGGTGCACATGGCATGTTCTCCAGATAGATCATATGTTGGTATACAAAAATAAGTCTTTATAAATTTAATAAGAATGATGTTATCCAAAAGCACATTCTCTAATCACAATGGAATGAAACTGGAAATTAATAATCATCAATGAAATTTTCACAAATATATGGAGATAAAACAACACGCTTTTAAATAATCAGTTGGTCAAAGAAGAAATTGCTAGAGAAATTGATAACCTTCTGGAGATTAACGATAATGAGAATATAACATATCAGAATGTATGGGATGTGGCAAAGGCAGTGCTGAGAGAAAAATTTATTGCCCTAAATGCCTTTATTAAAATACAAGAATTAACAAAAATCGAGGAGTTAACTGACCACTTGGAGGAATTAGAAAAAGAACAGCAGACTAATGACAAAACAAATAAAAGAAGAGAAATAAAAACTATTAAAGCAGAAATAAATGAACTGGAGAATAACAACGACAATGAAAAAAACAACAGAATCAACAAAACCAAAAATTGATTCCTTGAGAAAATCAATAAAATTTATGGATCACTAGCTAGGCTGACAAAGAAAACAAAGAGAAAAGACACGCACAAAAAACAAAATCAGAAATGAAAGGGGGGTCATTACCATGGATCTTGAAGAAATTTCAAAAATCATAAGAGAATACAATGAACAATATGCCAACAAACTAGATAGCTTAGATGAAACAGACAAATTCCTAGAAAAACACAGGCTATACTGACTTGAGAAGATCTCAACAAACCAATTCCAAGCAGATATTCAATCAGTCAAGAAAATTTTCCCAAAAAGAAAAGCCCAGGACCAGATGGCTTGACAAGGAAATTTTAACAAACAATCCAAAATGAACTATCACCAATCCTACTCAAACTCTTCCAAGAAAATTGAAGAAAAAGAATACTATCTAACTCATTTTATGAAGCTAACATCACTCTAATACCAAAATGAGATAAAGACAGTATAAGAAAGGAAAACTACATACCCAGCTCCCTAATGAACATAATGCAAAAATTCTCAACCAAATACTAGCAAATTGAATCCAGCGACACATTAAAAAAATTATACATGACAATCATATGGGTTTATATCAGGAATGCAAGGGTGGCTCAACGCAAGAAAATCAATCAACAAAAAGCACATTAACAAAGCAAAAGGGAAAAATAAGGAAATAATTTCATTCAAATCAATGACCTACAGAATCAGGTATATAGGAATAAGCCTAACTGTGTCAATGACTTATACACAGAAAACTAAAAAAAACATTGCTAAAAGAAATAAAAAATTACATAAATAGGTAGAAGGACATTCCATGCTTAGGGATACGAAGGTTGAACATCATTAAGATGTCAGTTCTACTTAAATTGATCTACAGATTCAATGCAACACCAATTAAAATCCCAACAACTTACTTTGAAGACTTGGAAAAGGTATTTATCAAATTTATATGGAAGGGAAACAGACCTTGAATAGCTAATGATATCCAAAAAAAAAAAAAAGAAGAACAAAGTGGGAGAACTAATACTTTCTCTGATTTTAAAGCTTATTATAAAGTGACAGTGGTCAAAACAGCATGTTACTGGCACAAAGACAGATGTATTGACCAATGGAACTGAATAAAGAATATGGAGATAGACAAATCTATGGACAATTGATGTTTGATAAGGCCCCTAAATCCACTGAACTGGGACAGAATAGTCTTTTCAATAAATTGGCATGGGAGAATTGTATAATAAGAGCCAAAAGAATGAGAGAGGACCCTTACCTTACACCCTACACAAAAGTTAATTCAAAATGGATTCAAGGCCTAAATGTAAAAGCTAGTGCCATAAAACTTCTGGAAGAAAATACAGGAAAACATTTTCAAGTTTTAATAAAAGAGGCAGCTTTCCACCTAAAGCACAAGCTATGAAAGAGAAAATAGATACATGGGAACTTCTTAAGATCAAAAGCTTCTGTGCCTCAAAGGACTTTGCCAAAAAGGTGAAGAGACAGCAGACACAATGGAACAAAATATTTGAAAACCATATATTGGATAAAGGCTTGATAGCCTGTGTGCCTAACAACAAAAGAACAGACAGACATTGTCACACTGATATTCATAGCAGCATTATTCACAATTGCCAAAAGATGGAAACAATTCAAGTGCCCATCAACAGATGAGTGGATAAATAAAATGTGGTTGTTCTAGTTTGCTAGCTGCCAGAATGCAACATGCCAGAGATGGATTGGTTTTTAATAATAGGGAATTTATTTTGTTAGTTCTTCAGAGGAAAGGCAGCTAACTTTCAACTGAGGTTCTTTCTTACGTGGGAAGGCGCAGGATGGTCTCTGCTGGCCTTCTCTCCAGGCCTCTGGGTTCCAACAACTTTCCCTGGGGTAACTTCTTTCTGCATCTCCAAAGGCCTGGGCTGATCTGCGAGTGCTGAGATGAGGTATGCTGAGCTGCTTGGGCTGTGCTACGTTGCGCTCTCTTATTTAAGCACCAGCCAATTAAGTCAAATGTCATTCATTGCAGCAGGCACACCTCCTAGCCGACTGCAGATGTAATTAGCAACAGATGAGGTTCACATACCATTGGCTCATGTCCACAGCAACAAAACTAGGTGCCTTCAACTGACAACTGGTGCCTTCAGTTGACAACTGAATCTAACTACCACAGTGGTATATCCATGCAATGGGATATTATGCATAAGACAAAATAAGGTTCCAAAGAATATGACAAAGTGTATGAACCTTGAGGACATGATGCTGAGTGAAACAAGTCTGACACAAAATGACAGATACCATACGATTTCTATTGTGACTCTGGCAATCTCAGAGGTTGCACTGTAGAATATAGCAGACCTAGAGGTACACAAAGATAGATATGGGGGAAAGGCTAACCCATGAGGTTGAACTTAAATTCAAGGGAACAGATAATTAATGGGGTTATAAATAGCATTGTCATATTGAAGGTGAATATGGTTGAAAGGGGATGTATAGTAACATGTATCCCACTGATTAAATCTATAATTTTAAATAAGTTCTTGCATGAACTATTTCAAAGGTTTGATATTGGACAGAGTCAACAGCAGAAGGGCATAAGGAGAAAGCTAAAAGTGCATGCATGCTATGGCCAATAGTTAATAGGAAGGCATCAACAGAACTACAGCACTACCAGGGGTAACTAATTGGGAGAAAGGGACAAGTGATAAAGAGTAGTTTTGATTTGATATTCAGTGATGCTGTGTTTGTCAGTTCTTTTTTGCTATGAAACAATGAAAGCTGTCTAAAATCGAGAGTGCTGCTGATTGTACAACCAAGTGAGGATACTGAAAGTCATGGTTTGTTTATTTTGGACACTATCCATGGTGCCTAATAGATGGAGGGAGCTGAAGGGTACAATGACTGAAAAGCAAAATGGTGAACTGCAATACATTTATATGACAGAATATGGTGTGACTAAAAAAGAAAGGACATCAGAAGGCACACAATGAACTAAATAAACCTCAGGGACAATGTGTTGTGCAAAATAAGCCAGAAACAAATGAATAAATATGCTAACGCCTCTTTCAGAAAATATAAGAAAACTGGAGCCTAGATTAAAAAACCCTTATAGCAGCCACACTTAGTCTGAAGTTGTAAGTGCATTTCTAGATTCTGGTACACTGAGCTATAGGTATATCAGCTGGTATTTCCCTGGGACTTTGAGTAACTCTGTGAGACATAAGATGAAGAAATGGAGTGCTGCAAGCTTGAAACATAACATAGTTATATACAATAACAGTTAAAGTGACTGAAAAAGAGACCAGGCCTCCACTGGAGATAAAAACAAAGCCATTCTGGCTGGGACTAAGGTAAATAAGGATACAGGGTAAAAGATGATAGTGTATGTACTGTAGAGCTTCACCTACTGTATGAGACAAAAGACAGAGAGGTTTATTATGTCTAGAACCTAAATTTTCTGTTACACACAATCTAAATCCACCTGTCTGGATAGCTCATCTACACAACACAAATTCCTGGAGTCCAGCATGGGAACAAGGGCTTGTAGTTTTGTATAGCTTAATGTAATGCCAGGATACATCTCAGACTATGGTGGGTTGATATCTAAAAAGTATTGGTAGAGTCCCTTTAGGGTCTGATGGGGAAAAAAAAAAACTATTAAATGTTCCCACCTGGGAAACCCTGGGTACCCTCTCAACGATTGGGGACTCCCAAGAAAATAGGTCAAGCCCTAGATTTCAAGGCTTGCCCTGATGGAACCTATTTCTGTACTGGAAAAGCTAAGACTACCTATAATGAGGCCTAAGAATTGCTTCCAGGTAACCTCTTTTGTTGCTTAGATATGGCCTTTCTCTCCCTAAGCCAAGTTCTGCAAGGAAAATTATTACTCTTCCACCTATATGGGATATGATATTTAGGGATAAAAGTCTCCCTGACAACATAGGTCCTGACTCCCACAGGTAAGTCCGGCCCAGGCACCATGGGATCAACAATGCCTTCCTGAATAAAAGAGGGAAAAGAAGTGTAAAAAATAAGGTGTCAGTGGCTAAGAAAAGATCAAATAGAGTCGAAAGGATATTCTGGAGGCTACTCTTATGCAAGCTTCAGTTAAATAACGCTAATTGCTATGGTTCGCTAAACGCCAACTCCCCAAACTGCAGTAGTTCTGATAGTTTTATAGCTTTAAAAGATGGGCAGGTTTTAAGATGAGCACAGATGATGGAAGGTGGCCCAGATGATGTAATTACATATGATTTCATTATTGAGCATGTGCAGATTGGTTACATGTTTAGTCACAGAATGTATGTAAGAAAATGGCAACCTTAATATGAAGATGGATGTGATTTTTAGTGTTATAATGAGGTACAGGTGACTTATAAAATCTAAGCTACTGCTCATGCCAGGCAGGCCCACTTTGGTTATATCCAATTTAGGTTATCAAGAAAACTTTGGACTTGGGGTGGGTTAGTTCTGGGCTGACCCGAGACCTTTCATTAATAAACATTAGGGGCTGTCTTTAGTGATCACAAGATTCTAAAGCAAAAAAAAAAAAAAAAAAAAGATAAATCTGTACAAGTGAAAGTTCTTCACAACTTGTTTATAGTCACAAGGGCACAAGATAAAGGCTATACAGTCATTATCAGAAATCAAGGCAGCTGGATTATAGTTCAAAGACTTCAGGTATTTCCCTCTGTCTTATATACCAGAAAGTAAAAAGTAATATGTATATAATGATTCACTAATCATAATCATATCTTTAATCATAATTCTCAGTTACAACTCCTCTTT
This sequence comes from Tamandua tetradactyla, assembly GCF_023851605.1. Taxonomy (NCBI): domain Eukaryota; kingdom Metazoa; phylum Chordata; class Mammalia; order Pilosa; family Myrmecophagidae; genus Tamandua; species Tamandua tetradactyla. The sequence continues at coordinate 127,366,067 of NC_135329.1, read as the reverse complement.
CTCATTTGATAATTTTCTCTAAATCTTGAGGGACAGCTGGATGATGATGCTTCTCACTTCTTCACTTCTTCATGGTGAAAAGGGACATTGTCATTAAGTGGCAGAAGAATTGGAGTCTGATTTAGTTTTAAGTATTTAACAGTTGCTGTATGGAGTAATATTGATTTTCAGAGCTGAATAACTAACTCTGAGTCTCAAGAGTCACATAGATACCTAAAGTTCCAAGGAACTACTAGGTTATAGAAAAAGCAAAGCATTTCAGAATTTAGAAATAACAGTTAAAGCCTACAATTCTCTTATAAGCATTTTAAAATGAAACTACTTTCAGAAATAAAAAACATTTGACAGTTCTCTTATAGTGACAAACCATAGCAGAGGTTTTGCTCTGTTTCACCTTTATATATTTGCCAGTTATATTAACATAAAATGTAATTTATATATTTGTCCTGCCTATTTTAAAGTCTCTCCTTATTGCAGATGAAGTTCTGACTTATAGCTGAATATATTTAGTTTTAAAGAAGGATTAGAGCAAAGCAGTGTAACTGACAAGTAAATTTGACTGTTTCTTTAACCTGTAGCCTTTTTCTAAGAATAAGTAAAACCATGACTAATAACATTATACCACTGTTTAACATCATACAGAGTAGTATCAGGATATGTCATAAACAGTGAGAGCACTGTCAGTCTGTAAGACAATCTTTAAATATATGAGTAACATTTGATAAATAAAAATTTAGTTAGCAACAGGATAGAAGATCCTTTTTAACCACTGTCATACTTCTTAAACTTCTCCTATGCAATATGTTAAACTATTTTAGCACCTTGCTTTTATAAGATGAAAGAACAAAGTATTTGTAACGGTTTTTCCCTTAAAAGTGAGAAGACTTATCTTCTGAAATAAAGGAAGATGAGGCTAACATGAACATTAACAAGGATATTATTTCAATATAGAATCTTTGTCTTCTAGAAAAAGTACTCAGATGATTAAGAAATGCTTTTTAAAAAAACTTTTAATTAAGAGTAGACTAACAATTTACATTATTTTAATGTTTTAATGGAGAGAAAACTAAGCTTTAGTTTTGTATGAATATATAGTTTGACACAAAAGTCTTCTAAAAAATATTATAAACAGGGGGGCCAAGATGGCGGCTTAGTAAGGTGCGCGCGTCTTAGTTCCTCCTCCAGAACAACTACTAAATAACCAGAAACAGTACAGAACACCTCCCGGAGCCATGACAGAGACCGGACACACAGCACACCCCAATCTGGACTGCTGGACCGACTGTGAGACTCCGCTGCGGTGAGATCCCCGAGTGGCGTGCACTTCCCCAGGCCGCGGCGGCTGGTGGCTGGTGCCCCTCCCTCCCTCCTTCCCGGGCCGGCTGTGAGTCTCGGAGAGGCAAGTTCCCCAAGCGGCGGCAGCCGGCACCCCTCCCTAGCGGGTGGCTTCCCGAACCAGCTAGGAGTCTTGGATCAGCAAGACCCCAAGCCGCTGCGGCCGGCGGCTGGTGCCCCTCCCCCACAGGCAGCTACCTGGAGGGAAAGGAAAGAGTCTCCAACAGTAGCAGGAACTGAGTCCAACCAAACACCAATAGTGGCATTAATAAACAAATTCTGACTACTAAAAATAGGCCCCCAGCTCAGGTGAAACTGATCAAGGTGGAAGTTGCTTATTGGGCTAACTGAAAAAGAGGAAAGGGGGTGAAACAGAGCCTTCTGTGGCTGTTTCTATGGAGGCTTAGTGCCTCTGGGCTCAGCACTGGGATTACACAGGTGGCAACTGCCCCAAACGCAGAAACAGGCTGCTTTCAGGGCTTTCTACCACCTGAACCTTCCCCACGGGAGGGGTGAAACGCATCTCAGGTAGAATCCCTCTGTCAAGGAATTCAGATCCCAGGATTTTGCAATTTGAAGCCATTAAAACCAGCCTACAACCTTTTCTCTGTCCCCACCATGCACACAGCAGGGAGAGCCTTCCAAAGTTAAAGGAGCCACAACATCCTTTGCTGGTGAGACCCACAGACAGACAAGCACCATATACTGGGCAGGATAAGAAAAACAGAGCCTAGAGACTTCACAGGAAAGTCTTTCAACCTGCTGGGTCTCACACTCAGGGAAATCTGATTAAATGTCCAGACACCAGCAGCAAAAAATAACAAATCACACCAGGAAAATTGAAGATATGGCTCAGTCAAACGAACAAACCAATAGCTCAAATGAGATACAGGAGCTGAGACAACTAGTTCTGAATACACAAACATAAATGGAAAACCTCTTCAAAAATCAAATCAATAAATTGAGGGAGGACATGAAGAAGGCAAGGGATGAACAAAAAGAACAAATGGAAAGTCTGAAAAAACAAATCACAGAACTTATGGGAATGAAAGATACAGTAGAAGAGATGAAAAAAACAATGGAAACCTACAATGGTAGATTTCAAGAGACAGAGGTTAGAATTAGTGAACTGTAGGATAGAACATCTGAAATCCAAAAAGAAACAGAAACTATAGGGAAAAGAATGGAAAAATTTGAGCAGGGGCTCAGGGAATTGAATGATAATACGAAGCGCACAAATATACGTGTTGTGGGTGTCCTAGAAGGAGAAGAGAAGGGAAAAAGAGGAGAAAAACTAATGGAAGAAATTATCACTGAAAATTTCCCAACTCTTATGAAAGACCTAAAATTACAGATCCAAGAAGTGCAGCACACCCCAAAGAGAATACATCCAAATAGGCATTCTCTAAGACACTTATTAGTTAGAATGTCAGAGGTCAAAGAGAAAGAGAGGATCTTGAAAGCAGCAAGAGAAAAACAAGCCATCACATACAAGGGAAACCCAATAAGACTTTGTGTAGATTTCTCAGCAGAAACCATGGAGGCAAGAAGACAGTGGGATGATATATTTAAATTACTAAAAGAGAAAAACTGCCAACCAAGACTCCTATATCCAGCAAAATTGTCCTTCAAAAATGAGGGAGAAATTAAAACATTTTCAGACAAAAAGTCACTGAGAGAATTTGTGACCAAGAGACCAGCTCTGCAAGAAATACTAAAGGGAGTACTAGAGTCAGATACGAAAAGACAGAAGAGAGAGGTGTGGAGAAGAATGTAGAAAGAAGGAAAATTAGGTATGATATATATAATACAAAAGGCAAAATGGTAGAGGAAAGTATTACCCAAACAGTAATAAAACTAAATGTTAATGGACTGAATTCCCCAATCAAAAGACATAGACTGGCAGAATGGATTAAAAAACAGGATCCTTCTATATGCTGTCTACAGGAAACACATCTTAGACCCAAAGATAAACATAGGTTGAAAGCAAAAGGTTGGGAAAAGATATTTCATGCAAATAACAACCAGAAAAGAGCAGGAGTAGCTATACTAATATCCAACAAATTAGACTTCAAATGTAAAACAGTTAAAAGAGACAAAGAAGGACACTATCTACTAATAAAAGGAACAATTAAACAAGAAGACATAACAATCATAAATATTTATGCACTGAATCAGCATGCCCCAAAATACATGAGGAAAACACTTCAAATACTGAAAAGGGAAATAGACACATAGACCATAATAGTTGTAGACTTCAATTCCCCACTCTCATCAATGGACAGAACATACAGACAGAGGATCAATAAAGAAACAGAGAATTTGAATAATACTATAAATGAGCTAGACTTAACAGACATTTATAGGACATTACACCCCACAACAGCAGGATACACCTTTTTCTCAAGTGCTCATGGATCATTCTCAAAGATAGACCATATGCTGGGTCACAAAGCAAGTCTCAACAAATTTAAAAAGACTGAAATCATACACAACACTTTCTCAGATCATAAAGGAATGAAGTTGGAAGTCAATAATAGGCAGAGTGCCAGAAAATTCACAAATACGTGGAGGCTTAACAACACACTCTTAAACAACCAGTGGGTCAAGGAAGAAATTACAAGAGAAATTAGTAAATATCTCGAGGCGAATGAAAATGAAAACACAACATATCAAAACCTATGGGACGCAGCAAAGGCAGTGCTAAGAGGGAAATTTATTGCCCTAAATGCCTATATCAAAAAAGAAGAAAGGGCAAAAATACAGGAATTAACTGTCCATTTGGAAGAACTGGAGAAAGAACAGCAAACTAACCCTAAAGCAAGCAAAAGGAAAGAAATAACAAAGATTAGAGCAGAAATAAATGAAATTGAGAACATGAAAACAATAGAGAAAATCAATAAGACCAGAAGTTGGTTCTATGAGAAAATCAACAAGACTGATGGGCCCTTAGCAAGATTGACAAAAAGAAGAAGAGAGAGGATGCAAATAAATAAGATCAGAAATGGAAGAGGCGACATAACCACTGACCTCACAGAAATAAAGGAGGTAATAACAGGATACTATGAACAACTTTATACTAATAAATACAACAATGTAGATGAAATGGACAAGTTCTTAGAAAGGCATGAACAACCAACTTTGACTCAAGAACAAACAGACGACCTCAACAAACCAATCACAAGTAAAGAAATTGAATCAGTCATTCAAAAGCTTCCCAAAAAGAAAAGTCCAGGACCAGACGGCTTCACATGTGAATTCTACCAAACATTCCAGAAAGAATTAGTACCAACCCTGCTCAAACTCTTCAAAAAAATTGAAGTGGAGGGAAAGCTACCTAATTCATTCTATGAAGCCAACATCACCCTCATACCAAAACCAGGCAAAGATATTACAAAAAAGAAAACTACAGACCAATCTCTCTAATGAATATAGATGCAAAAATCCTCAACAAAATTCTAGCAAATCATATCCAACAAAACATTAAAAGAATTATACATCATGACCAAGTAGGATTCATCCCAGGTATGCAAGGATGCTTCAACATAAGAAAATCAATCAATGTAATACACCATATCAACAAATCAAAGCAGAAAAATCACATGATCATCTCAATTGATGCAGAGAAGGCATTTGACAAGATTCAACATCCTTTCCTGTTGAAAACACTTCAAAGGATAGGAATACAAGGGAACCTCCTTAAAATGATAGAGGGAATATATGAAAAACCCACAGCTACTATCATCCTCAATGGGGAAAAATTGAAAACTTTCCCCCTAAGATCAGGAACAAGACAAGGATCCATTACCACCACTATTATTCAACATCATGTTGGAGGTTCTAGCCAGAGCAATTAGACAAGACAAATAAATACAAGGCATCAAAATTGGAAAGGAAGAAGTAAAACTATCACTGTTTGCAGATGATATGATACTATACGTCAAAAACCCGGAAAAATCCACAACAAAACTACTAGAGCTAATAAATGAGTACAGCAAAGTAGCAGGTTACAAGATCAACATTCAAAAATCTGTAGTGTTTCTATACACTAGCAATGAACAAGCTGAGGGGGAAATCAAGAAATGAATTCCATTTACAATTGCAACTGAAAGAATAAAATACTTAGGAATAAATTTAACTAAAGAGACAAAAGACCTATACAAAGAAAACTACAAAAAACTGTTAAAAGAAATCACAGAAGACCTAAATAGATGGAAGGGCATACCGTGTTCATGGATTGGAAGACTAAATATAGTTAAGATGTCAATTCTACCTAAATTGATTTACAGTTTCAATGCAATACCAATCAAAATCCCAACAACTTACTTTTCAGAAATAGAAAAACCAATAAGCAAATTTATCTGGAAGGGCAGGGTGCCCCGAATTGCTAAAAACATCTTGAGGAAAAAAAACAAAGCTGGAGGTCTCACGCTTCCTGACTTTAAGGCATATTATGAAGGCACAGTGGTCAAAACAGCATGGTACTGGCATAAAGATAGATATATCGACCAATGGAATCAAATAGAGTGCTCAGATATAGACCCTCTCATCTATGGATATTTGATCTTTGATAAGGCAGTCAAGCCAACTCACCTGGGACAGAATAGTCTCTTCAATAAATGGTTCCTAGAGAACTGGATATCCATTTGCAAAAGAATGAAAGAGGACCCGTATCTCACACCCTATACAAAAGTTAACTCAAAATGGATCAAAGATCTAAACATTAGGTCTAAGACCATAAAACAGTTAGAGGAAAATGTTGGGAGATATCTTATGAATCTTACAATTGGAGGTGGTTTTATGGACCTTAAACCTAAAGCAAGAGCACTGAAGAATGAAATAAATAAATGGGAGCTCCTCAAAATTAAACACTTTTGTGCATCAAAGAACTTCATCAAGAAAGTAGAAAGACAGCCTACACAATGGGAGACAATATTTGGAAACAACATATCAGATAAAGGTCTAGTATCCAGAATTTATAAAGAGATTGTTCAACTCAACAACAAAAAGACAGCCAACCCATTTACAAAATGGGAAAAAGACTTGAACAGACACCTCTCAGAAGAGGAAATACAAATGGCCAAAAGGTGCATGAAGAGATGCTCAATGTCCCTGGCCATTAGAGAAATGCAAATCAAAACCACAATGAGATATCATCTCATACCCACCAGAATGGCCATTATCAACAAAACAAAAACTGACAAGTGCTGGACAGGATGTGGAGAAAAAGGCACACTTATCCACTGTTGGTGGGAATGTCAAATGGTGCAACCACTGTGGAAGGCAGTTTGGCGGTTCCTCAAAAAGCTGAATATAGAATTGCCATACGACCCAGCAATACCATTGTTAGGTATCTACTCAAAGGACTTAAGGGCACAGACACAAACGGACATTTGCACACCAATGTTTATAGCAGCATTATTTACAATTGCAAAGAGATGGAGACAGCCAAAATGTCCATCAACAGACGAGTGGCTAAACAAACTCTGGTATATACATACGATGGAATATTATGCAGCTTTAAGACAGAATAAACTTATGAAGCATATAATAACATGGATGGACCTAGAGAACATTATGCGGAGTGAGACTAGCCAAAAACTAAAGGACAAAGACTGTATGGTCCCACTGATGTGAACCGACATTAGAGAATAATCTTGGAATATGTCATTGGTAACAGAGGCCATCAGGAGATAGAAATAGGGTAAGATAATGGGTAATTGGAGCTGAAGCGATACAGACTGTGCAACAGGACTGGATAAAAAAACTCAGAAATGGACAGCACAATAATACCTAATTGTAATGTAATTATGTTAAAACACTGAATGAAGCTGCATTTGAGGAATAGTTTTTTTTTTGTTTTTTTATCTTTATTTTTTCTCTCTATTATAGTTTTATTTCTTTTTCTATTGTCTTTCTATTTCTTTTTCTGAATTGATGCAAATGTACTAAGAAATGATAAATATGCATCTATGTGATGATATTAAGAATTACTGATTGTATATGTAGAATGGAATGATTTCTAAATGTTGTGTTAGTTAATTTTAATTAATAAAAAATATTATAAGCAGGCTTATCAGATTTTTGGTCAGCATTTACTATGAAAGACAGAAATTACTTTTATAAACCTTTTACAACTTTCCATATTCATTCAGTGGTTGTAGGTAGTCAGGTACAAATGAAATTTATTTTCACTGGATCATTTAGGATAAAAATAATAAAGATACTATCTATCCCACCTATACTCCTTATTTAGTCAGACTACATATGATCAAATATAAATTTGATAATAAATACACATGCATACTTCCTTCCAATAACAGTATTCATGAAGGGGAGAAGAGACAGACATACTAGAAATTAATGGAAAAAAGAAGAAATTTATGCTTGGGTTTGGAACACAGCCAGGCATTTATATACTTTATACTCAAAACACACAAATGATTACTTTACAATATGCATAAAATTTCCCAGTCCAATCCAGCACTCCCATCAAAGTTCAGAAAAGCTCCAAGTTTGAAATATAATCAACTTTAAATTGTTAAGGAGATAGTCAAGGAATTTATATCCAGAAAAAAACCTCAAACTTTTTCAACATTATTCTCAAGTGGGAAATAATACTAGGAATATGCTAGTTTACAAAACTAAATTATGGCTTCTAAAAAACTAGGTCAGAGCTTTATTTATTTAAATGTTCCTTCCTTATTTAAAGGTCTTTAAAAAGTCATCTTTTCTATGAAGTTTTTTTTTAGGTTATTTTTTACTGCTTTTTAAATTTTTCCAGGCTTTTTATTCCTTTATTATTGCTGTCTTATATTATGTCCTAGAACACAAATATTCTAACTAAAATATAAATTCTTTGGAGCTAAGAATTATGTCTTCCCTATTCATGGCAGCATTTACTAACAAAAAATACTGATTGACATTAACAAAGCCACTACAAATTCAAAATCTCCTACAAACTGAGGTAACAAATGGCATAGTAACTAAAAGGAAAGATTCTTTGAAATCCAGGTAACAAAGTTTATAAAACATCTCATTATATCTCTTCCTATATTTAACTGATTTCTTAAATAGGATATATGAATTTTGAGAATTTACTTATAATTCTAGTTCATTTTATCAGTAAGCTTATATAAATTTAGGGAGAACATGCCTAAGCAGAAGAAAATTGTGTTTGTTCAATTAAAAAAATCATTATACAATCAATTTTAACCTTTCACAGGAGGTTAAAAAAAAGTTGTGTTTTCATAATATCCTAAAATTATAAACAACCTTAAAGTATATTGACTATCAACTTCTGGAAAATACACTGTCATTGTTTAATTTTTCCTAAGCCTGAATCCAGGAAAAACTTCTCCATATTTTTTAAACACCTTTCATTTTATTTACTGAAATTTGGTAATTAGATTTTATTCAGCTACTCCAATCCCAAAACTATTCAGTTTTTAATAATGATCTGAATACTGCAGTTACCATTGCAAAGGTATTACAAACATGGCCTGATCTGTAGCCTTCTCTATGTTTACCATTTCTAATCTCCTGGCTGAGTAGAAAAGAGTTCTAAAAACACCTCCCTATTTTTCTATATCTTGCCTTTTCTTCAAGGCTGCCTTAGATGCTTAGGCCCTAGGGGCAGGGAGAGGTGGGACAGAAAGAATGAAACCTGGCTTGTTGAACTTGGATTTAGACATTTTAAGAAAGGCCATAGAATTATTAGCTCTATTTCACTTAAAGCTGACAGGGACAATTGGATATGGTCTTTGCCTTTGCCAGAGGCAACCCTCTGGCAACCTCTTTGTGGCTTCAGGGAAACTCAAGGGCAGTTTCCTACTGATGTCCAGGTTTGCTTACAGTAATTACAAAACTAAGGTTTTGAACCTTGCTACCCAGAGAGTTTTTTTTCTCTTTTACTTCAGAAGTACTCATTTATATATTTATATAACATCACCTATCTTTATTTTTAAACAGCTCAAACAGAGTTTTTAGGAATTTTTTATTAATTTGCTATTACCAGCTGGAGGTATGAGAATATATATTGGACAGGCAGACAGACACAAATAGAAATTTAATTATTCAAGGAACAGAAACCCAGAAATAATTTTTAAAGGGACAAAAAAAGGTTTGAACATACATTCTCTCATCCCATTTCTGGTCTTTTGGTGATGCCTTTAACTGTAATATTTTTAGCTTTAGCAGTAATGGTAGTATCTTCCCATGGACCCATTCTAAGGCCATTTCTCAGATTATGTTACAGAAATAAACCCTTTTTCTCATAGACTTATAAGTAAAATATTTTCACTTTTCAATATAGCCCAAAGGTTCCCTTTTTAAAAGGATTTCTGTAATGAAAGGAACATTTAAGCAATGCAAATGCAGGAACATACAAATTTAAACAGACACATAGCATTTAGTATAATTAAGCAACATGCCAATTAATAACTAAATCGAACATACCAACTAACAATTAAACAGGCATTAAATGTTTAACACACAGATTAACAATTAAACAGGCATTAAACACTTAACTATACATAGGCACATGGCTAGCACTTAAACAGGCCTACATAACTTCATTGGACACTAATTAATTGTTGATTACTTATTTTCCAGGTAATTTCAACAGGCAAATTTAGATGAGGGCTTCAAATCCTGTACAGTTTGGTACTCAGAAAACAGAAAGGTGTAGAGATTAGAGCAAAGGAGATCATTCTGGAAGGAGGACCTAAAGCCAGGTCCAAGGAGACTCAAATCACTCTATTAACTCCTCAATCTACTTTTATCCTGATGGCCTACCCACCAATTGTATGTCCAGAGTTGGAACTGGAAGCAGTTTCTCTTTGAAACTTCTTAAGGTGCTGTTTTAGTTTGAAAGCTGCTGAAATGCAATATACCAGAAACAGAACGGCTTTTAAAAAGAGGAATTGATTAAGTTGCAAGTTTATAATAAGGCCATGAAAATGTCCAAATTAAGGCACCAGGGAAAGATACCTTGGTTCAAGAAGGCTGATGCAGGGTTTCTCTCACAATTGGAAAGGCACGTGGTAAGATCTGCTAGCTTTTCTTCAGTGTCTTCCCCGGGGTGGTGTCTGTTCTGTGGGTTCTATCAGTTCTGGTAGCTCTCAAGCTTTTTCCAAAATGGTTCCTTCTTAAAGGGCTCAGTAAGCAACCCCACCTTGAATAGGTGGAGACACATCTCTATGGAAACCATCTTATCAAAAGTTACCATCCAGAATTAGGTGAGTCATATCTCCAAAGAAACAATCAAAAAAATTTCACCCAGCAATACTGAATGACGGCTAAAGGGCATGGCTTTTCTGGGGCATATAATACCCTCATACCAGCATAGTCATCAAAAGGTGAGGAGTTCTGGCAGAACAGAGAAAATTGGTTGCTGAGCCTCTAAACTAAAGTACTTTAGTGGCTGTAAAAGGCTTGATTTCTGCTCTTACCTGTACTACCAGGGCCTCAGAACCTTTGGCAGATGGTCTCTTTGCTTCTTAGGAATTTTTGGTTCCACCAGAGTCACCAAATTGTTACTGGACAAAAGCAGAGGATGCTTTTGCCCATGCACTCAAATGATCAATTCCTGAGACACCTGGGCTTCAAATAGAAAAAAAGTTTATTGTGAAACACAAGGCAGAAGATCACATGCCCTACTGGCCCCCAAATCTGTGTCCCTGTACTGCAGTAACTCTGTGCTGGCTTGAAAGGATATCCCCTAGAAAAGCAATGTTTTAATCTAAATCCCATTTCATAAAGGCAGAATAATTCCTATTCAATACTGTATGTTTGAATCTGTAATTAGATCATCTCCCTGGAGATGTAATCCAATCAAGAGTGGGTATTAAGCTGAACTTGGGGAAATGTGTCTCCACCAATTTGCATGGGTCTTGATAAGTTTCTGGAATCCTATAAAAGAGGAAACATTTTGGAGAATGAAGGAGATTCTGAGAAGGCAGAGAACAATGCAGCCATGAGAAGCAGAGTCCACTAGCCAGCGACCTTTGGAGATGAAAAAGGAAAATGCCTCCTGGGGAGCTCCATGAAACAGGAAGCCAGGAAAGAAAGCTAGCAGATGATGCTTTGCTTATCATGTGCCCTTCCAGCCAAGAGAGAAACTGTGACTGTTCGCCATGTGCCTTCTCACTTGAGAGAGAAACCCTGAACTTCATCGGCCTTCTTGAACCAAGGAATCTTTCCCTGGATGCCTTTGATTGGACATTTCTATAGACTTGTTGTAATTAGGACATTTTCTCAGCCCTAGAACTGTAAACTAGCAACTTATTAATTTCCCCCTTTTTAAAAGCCATTCCATTTCTGTTATATTGCATTCTGGCAGCTAGCAAACTAGAACAAACTCTGATAGTTTTATGGCATTAAAAGGCAGGCAGATCCTCCAGAGCAGCTAGTTAATAGCCATGAACTGTACAGAATAACTGCTGGGGGGACTTCAGTGACCAGGTACAGATCATAAACCAGTCTGGAATGGGTGGAGCAGCTGAGATCCCACACAAAACTCTGTCTCCCAAGCTGTAGTGGCTGGCACCTCTCCCCTATGGGCACAGGGAAAAGGAAACAGACTTTACTAGTAGTAAGGAGTTAGCTCAACCAAGTTCCAATTGTGGAATTAATTAATAAATTCTGACTACTTAAAACAGGCCCCAAGCAAAGATAAACCAAAAGTAAGCACTAAAGGAACCAGGAGTTTTTGCTCTGGTGTCTGTGTCGGGGGCGTGTGGCAGGGAAGAGGATTTTGAGTTGGTCAGCACAAAATACTGGAAGAGAGCTTGTCCCCAAGAAAAGGGGGCATCATGGAGCTTGGGAACACATAGAGACATGTACCAACTTCAACTTTTGTTTGGCAAACCTGGGGAGTGGGGATCCAGCTCAGAAAAGGCTCTTTTTTTCCAACTCCTTAAAAGCTCATTAGAACTGTGAGCACTCTAAGAATCAAGCACTACCCCAGCAAGGGCACAATTAAGGCATGTCTGAGAGACAAAGTAAATAGGTGCACCATTCCCTAAAAGGAGTATCTTCCCCAAGAAAAGAGGGGTGGGACCTAGCTCACTTGGAGGCCCTCCTTCAATGACTTCAGGCCCCAGGGGCTGGAAAACAGAATCAATCAAAGCTACCTATAGCTCAGCCTTGGTCTCAACCACCCCCCTGGCAGGGAGAGGCTGCTGAAATTAAAAGCACCACATCACTACACTAGTGGGAAGCTGTAGGCACACAAGTACCACATGCTGGGCAGGATACGAAAATCACAGGGTCTAGAGACTTCATAGGAAAGACTGACAATCTGCTGAGTCACACCCTCAAGGAAACTTGATACTAGATATTCTTTCCTCCTGAGACGTGGGCCTGTTGGTCTTAGAAAATCTGACTGGGCTCAATCATATCTGAGGAGCCCCTCCTTGGAAAAAAAAAAAAAGCTCCATATAGGCAAGGCAAGAAATAGAAAAACCAGAGCTAAAAATTCTATAAATTAAACAGAACCTAAGCTAGAGGTCTAGAATAAGTTGAACTGAACTCCAAAGAACAGATAGAGAACAAAGCCATCTAACAAGAAAACCCTAGTTAAAAGACTAAAAGCAACCTTCAGAATAAACTACTTAAAGAAATCAAATGACTAGATGCCAGCAAAAAATAATTAGTCCACTAGGAAAGTTGAAAATATGGCCCAGTCAAAGGAACAAACCAACACTTCAAATGAGATACAGGACTTGAAACAACTAATTCAGGATGTTCAAAAAGACATGAAAAAAGCTCATCAAAAATCAAATCAATGAGCTGAGGAAGGATATAAAGAAAACATTGGGATAACATAAAGAAGAACCTGAAAGCTTGAAAAAACAAATCACAGAACTTATGGGAACAAAAGGCACAACAGAAAAGATGGAAAACACAATGGAGATCTACAATAGCAGATTAGAAAGGGCAGAAGAAAGGATTAGTGCATGAGAGGAGAGAGCATCTGAAATTCTACACACAAAAGAAAAGATACGGAAAAGAACAGAACAATATGAGCAAGGTCTCAGGGAACTGACTGACAACATGATGTGCACGAATATATATGTTAGGGATGTCCCATAAGGAGAAGAAAAGAGAAAAGGGGCAAAAAGACTAATGGAGGAAATCACCACTGAAAAATTTCCCATCTCTTATGAAAGGCATAAAATTACAGATCTGGAAAGTACAGCACACCCTAAACAGAATAGATCTAAATAGACAAACTCCAAGACATTTAACTAATCAGGTTGTCAAATGTTAAAGACAAAGAAGGAATTTTGAAAGCAGCAAGAGAAAAGCAATCCATCACGTACAAGGGAAGCTCAATAAGACTATGGGTGGATATCTTAGCAGAAACCATACAGGTGAAAAGGCAGTGGTATGATATGTTTTAAGCTTCTGAAAAAGAAAAACTTCCAACCAAGAATTCTATACTCAGAAAAACTGTCATTCAAAAACCAGGGGGAGATTAAAAAATTTTCAGAGAAACTGTTACTGAGAATCTGTGAGTAAGACACCAACTCTATAAGAAATACTAAAGGGAAAACTACGGGCAGCTAGGAAAAGACTGGAGACGTCTGGAGAAGAGGATAGAAATGAAGACTATCAATAAAGGTAAAAAAAAGAGAAAAAAATAGATATGACATATAAAATCCAAAAGACAATATGGTAGAAGAATAACATTATGTGTTAATGGATTAAACTCCATATAAAAAGACATAGACTGGCAGAATGGATTAAAAAACAGGACCCATCTATATGCTGTCTACAGGAGATTCACTTCAAACTCAAGGACAAAAATAGATAGAAAGTGAAAGGTTGGAAAAAGATATTTCATGCAAACAATGATCAGAAAAGAGCAGGCATAGTTATGCCAATATCTGACTAATTATACTTCAAATGTAAAACAATTAAAAGAGACAAAGAAAGACACTACATATTAATAAAAGGAACAATTCAACAAGAAGACATAAAAATTATTGCTCCAAAATATATCAGGCAAGCACTGACAACACAGCAGGGAGAAGTAGACACCTCTACCATAATAGTTGGAGACTTCAATTCCCCACTCTTATCAATGGATAGAACATCTAGACAAAAGATCAATAAGGAAACAGATTTTTAATGATACAATAAATTAACTAGACTTAACAGGCATTTACAGAACATTACACCCCATAACAGCAGGACATATATTTTCTCAATTGCTCATAGATCATTCTTAAGGACAGACCATATGCTGGGTCACAAAGCAAGACTCAATAAATTTAAAAAGACAGAAATTATACAAAACACTTTCTCAAATCATAATGAAATGAAGCTGGAAATTAATAACAGGCAGAGGGCCAGAAAATTCACAAATATATGGAGGCTACTGTTAAATAACCAGTGGGTCAAGGAAGAACTTACAAAAGAAATCAATAAATACCTTGAGGCAAATGAAAATAAAAACACAACATATCAAAATTTATGAGATGCACAAAGGCGGTGCTGACAGGGAAATTTACTGCCTTAAATGCCTATTATTAAAAAACAAAAAAGAGCAAAAATTGAGGAATTAACTATCCACATGGAAGGACTAGAGAAAAACTAACCCCAAAGCAAACTATAGGAAATAAATAACAATGGTTAAGAGAAGAAATAAATGAAATTGAGAATACGAAAATAATAGTGAAAATCAACAAAATCAGAAATTGGTTCTTTGAAAAAAATCAAAGGACCCTTAGCTAAGCTGGCAAAAAAAAAAAGAGAGAGAGAGAGAGACTGAGAGAGAGAGAGAATGAAAATAAATAAAATCAGAAATGGAGTTGGGGACATAACAACTGACCCCACAGAAATAAAGAAGGTTATAAGAGGAAACAATGAGCAACTATGTGTTCATAAACTAGACCATACGAATGAAATGGAAAATTTCCTGGAAAGGCATGAACAACAAACATTGACTCAAGAAGAAATAGATGACCTTAACAAACCAATCACAAGTATAAAGATTGAATCAGTCATGAAGAAGCTCCAAAAAAAAAAAAAAGAAGTTCAGGGCCAAATGGCTTCACATGTGATTCTACCAAGCATTCAAGAAAGAATTAGCACCAATCCTGCTCAAACTCTTCAAAAAAATTAAAGAGGCGGGAAAGGCACCTAACTCATTCTATGAAGCCAACATCACCCTAATACCAAAGTCAGACAAAGATACTACAAAAAAAAAAAATTACAGACAAATCTCTCTAATGAATACAGATGCAAAAATCCTCAACAAAATACTTGCAAGTCTAATCTAGCAGCACACTAGAAGACTATACACCATGACCAAGTGGACTTTATTCCAGTAATGCAAAGCTGGTTCAATGCAAGGAAATCAATTAATACAATACTCCATATCAGTAAGTCAAAGTACAAAAACCACACAATCATCTCAATCGATGCAGAAAAGGCTTTTGACAAAATTCAACATCATTTTTTGATGTAAACACTTCAAAGGATATGAATAGAAGGGAATTTCCTCAACAAGATAAAGGGAATATACGAAAAGCCCACAGCTAACATCATCCTCAAGAGGTTTCCCTCTAACATCAGGAACAAGACTAGGATGCCCACTATCACCATTGTTATTCAACATTGTGCTGGAAGATCTATCAGAGCAATTAGATAAGAAAAAGAAATAAAAGGCATCCAAATTGGAAAGGAAGTATTAAAACTCTTACTGTTCACAGAAGATATGGTGTAATATGTCAAAAATCCCAAAAAATCTACAGAAAAGCTACTAGAGCTAATAAATGAGTACAACAAAGTGGAAGGGTACAAGACAAACACCTAAAACTTAGTAGTGTTTCTATACACTAGTGATGAGCAATCTGAGGAGGAAATTAAAAAATTCATTTACTAAAAGAACCAAATGTTTAGGAATAAATTTAAGTAAGGACACAAAAGATCCATGCACAGAAAATTATAAGAAATCATGAAAGACCTAAATAAATGGAAGGACATACCATGTTCATAGCTTGGAAGACTAAATATAGTTAAGATATCAATTCTATATAAATTGATTTATAGATTTATCACAATACCAACTAAAATTCCAACAACTTACTTTGTAGAAATAGAAAAACCAATAACCAAATTTATTTGGAAGGGCAGGGTGCACCAAATAGATAAAACTATCTTGAGAAAGAAAAATGAAGTGGGAGGTCTCACACTACCTGACTCTAAAGCATATTACAAAGCTACAATGGTCATAACAACATGGTAATGGCATAAAGACAGATGTGACCAATGGAATAGAATTGAGTGTTCAAACATAGACCCTCTCATCTATGGAAAATTGATTTTTGATAAGGCAGTCAAGTCAATCAGCCTGAGACAGAGCAGCCTCTTCAACAAATGGTCCCTAGAGAATTAGATATCCATATCCAAAAGACTGAAAGAGGACCCTTTCTCACACCTTATACAAAAATTAATTCAAAATGGAACAAATACCTACACATTAGAGCTAAAACCACTAAAATATTTAGAAGAAAAATGTAGGGAAATATCTTAAGGATCTTGTGATAGATCATTTCATAGATCTTACACTCAAAGTGCAAGCAATGAAAGAAGAATGAGATAAATGTGATCTTCTCAAAATCGAATACTTTTCTGCATCAAAGGACTTTGTCAGAAAAATTAAAATGTTGCCTTATGCAATGTAAGACAATGTTTGGAAACCACATATCAGACAAGGGTTTAATATTCAGAAAATATAAAGAGATACTACCATACAACAACAAAAAGACAAACTACTCAATTAAAAATGGGCAAAAAGAAAAAACATGAAAGAGAAATTAAAAAAATAAAAAAAACAAAAATTAAAATAAAAAAAGAAATTAAAATAATGGGCAAAAGACATGGATAGACATTTTTCCTAAGAGGAAGAGTGAATGGCTCAAAAACATGAAAGGAAGTTCAATGTCACTAGTGATTAGGGAAATGAAAATCAAAACTACAATGAGATATCATCTCAAACCCACTAGAATGACCATTGTCAAAAAAAAAAAAAAAAAGAAAGAAAATGGCAAGTGCTAGAGAGGATGTGGAGAAAGAGGCACACGTATCCAATGCTGGTGGGATTGTAAAATAGTGCAACACTCTGGAAGGCAATTTGGTGGTTCCTCAGGAAGCTATGTATAGAATTGCCAAATGATCAAGCAATCCCAGGTATATATTCAGAGGAACTGAAGACAAGGACACAAACAGACATTTGCACACCAATGTTTACAGCAGCATTATTTATGATTGCCAAGAGATGGAAACACCCATGTTTCCAATGTCCATCAATGGATGAGTGACTAAATAAGTTGTGGTATATATATATATATATGATGACTATTATGCAGCTGCAAGACAGAATAAAATCATGAAGCATGTAACAATGTGGATAAACCTTGAGGACATCATGATGAGTGAAATTAGCCAGAAACAAAGGGATAAATACTATATGGTCTCACTAATACAAACTAACATTAATGCATGAACTTTGAGAATTAAAGTTAAGAGCACAGGTTATTACTAGATAGAAGGTAGAGATTGGACATTTCATGCTGAAAGAATACACAATGTGCAACAGAACTGAGTATAAAAATTCAGAAATTATAGCACAAAACTACCTGATGGTAGTACAATAATATAAGTACACTGAATGAAGCCAAATGTGAATATAGTGGAGGGAGAAGGGCTGGAGGCACCTATGACACCAGAATGAAGATAGAAGATAAAGCCTGAGAACCAGCATAACTTAAGAATGTCTAGAGTGAGCAATGAAGGTGATTAAATGTACAAATACAAAAGCACTTTTTTTTTTTTGGTTGTCAGTAAAAGGGGATTTATTTAGTTAATGTATAGTTCTTCAGAGGAAAGGCAGCTAACTTTATTTTTTATTAATTAACGGAAAAAAAAAGAAATTAACCCAACATTTAGAAATCATACCATTCTACAAAAGCACTTTTGCATGGGGAGAACAAATGAATGTCAACTTCACAAGGTGTTGAAAATTGTAGAAAAAATACAATGCTAACTAAGATCTATAGTCAACAGTAACATTGTAACATGCTTCCACTGAATGTACCAATGGCATTATGCCAAAACTAAATGTCAACAAATGGGGGATATGGAGAAGGGGTATGAATTCTTTGCAGAAGAAAAGGAAATGTCTTCATATAGATTATGTTGGTGAAGTTATGGCTATTTACTTAGGTTGGATTACATGATGCATGAATAAAATTTGTTTTTCTGATGTGTGAAAAAAATTTGTTTCTGCAGAGAAAAACAAATGCAAGAGAAAGTGTGGAGAAAGAGATGTACTGTTGGTAGGGAAGCTGAGAGGCACAGTCTCTCTGGAGGCAATGTGGTGGTTCCACAGGAAACTAGGGGTAGGTTGCCATATGATCCTGCAACACTGTTGCTAGGTATATAACTGGATGAACGGAGAGTAAGGACAGGAATACACATTTGCACACCGGTGTTTATGGTGGCAGTGTTTGCGATTCATAATGCATGGAAGTGGCCTAAGGGTACAAGAGTGAGGAATGAAAGGGGGACCTACAGTGTATACATACAATGGACTACTGAGTGGCTTCAAGAAAATATGAAGTTGGGAAGCGTACAACTAGATGAATGAAACCTGAGGACAGTATGCTGAATGAAATGTCAGAAACAAAAAGACAAATATTATCATGACTCACTCATACGGACTAACTATAATATACAAACTCCCAAAACTGAATTTGAGAGCACAGGTTATCAGGTTAGGGCCCGTTATAGAGGGTCCTAGATTGTAAGCTCTTACAACAGTCACATGTATTCTGGAGTTGTAACTATTCTTTCTAAATTCTGAGATAATGAGCTATTTGAGTATAACGTAATCATTCCCTGAAACTTCAGGTATTTATGTGACACCTGAGACTTAGAATTAGAGCTCTGAAGCTATGAAAGTCAGCATTACCCCACACGGCAACTGTTTAAAAAAGTTGAAATTAGACTGGAGATATGAATGAAGCTGATCTGGATAGGGCTAAGGTAAAATGGAATACAGGGTAAAAGTTGATATGGCGCATATTTTTAAACTTCAACTTCTCCATGAGGCCAAAAGGAGAGATACTTATTTGGTGCAAAATTTATATTTTATATAGCACATTATCTAATTTAACTTGTATGGTCAATTTATTTTAACACCTTAATTACATGGAATCTTGAACAGGGCATGAGATCTTGTTGGTTTGTACAGATAAGTGTGATGCCCTGATATTTGTCAGAGTATATGGCCAAAGAATAAAAAAAAGTATTTGCAAAGTCCCCTTGCGGACTGGGGAGAAAGGAGGAAATATTCAACTTCCCCATCTGGGGAATTCTTGATATTCTCGCAAACAGGGAGACAATCATTTCAATAGGCTAAACCTTGATGTTGGGGTATGACCCTATGAAACTTATTTCTGCGAAGGAGAAGCTACATCTATTTGTAATTATGCTTGTCATCCCCCAGAGAACTTCTTCGGTTGCTCAGATGTGGCCTCTCTCTCTAAGCCAACTAAGCAGATGAACTCCCTGCCCTCCCACGTAAACGGGGTGTTCTAGTTTGCTAGCTGCCGGAATGCATCACACCAGAGATGGATTGGCTTTTAATAAAAGGGGATTTATTTTGTTAGTTCTTCAGAGGAAAGGCAGCTAACTTTCCACTGAGGTTCTTTCTTACGTGGAAGGCACAAGATGGTCTCTGCTGGCCTTCTCTCCAGGCCCCTGGGTTCCAACAACTTTCCCCGGGATGACTTTTTTCTGCATCTCCAAAGGCCTGGGCTGAGCTGCTAGTGCTGAAATGAGGAATGCCGAGTTGCTTAGGCTGTGCTACATTGCGTTCTCTCATTTAAGCACCAGCCAATTAAGTCAAACGTCACTCACTGCAGCAGACATGCCTCCTAGCCGACTGCAGATGTAATTAGCAACAGATGAGGTTCACGTACGATTGGCATATGTCCACAGCAACAAGACTAGGTATGCTCACCTGGCCAAGTTGACAACTAACTGAATCTAACTATCACATGTCCACCCCTTGTCAACTTGGCAACTTCTAGCATCACCTTAAACAGGTGCAAAAACTTCTCTTCTTGCTGTGGGCCTGTGAATCTCAAAACAAGTTATCTGATGCCAATATGCAAAGGAGGATAAACACCAGATCCATAGAGAGAAACTGGAAGGAAAACCTGCAGGCAAACACCATTGGATTTCAAAGTCTGAAAGTCATTTATCCTTCGGCTGTAGAAAGCGGCAGTCCCACCCCTTCCAAGGGCCTATGCAGTGGCCGGCCTCTTTCCAAATCAACCTTGGGGAACATCGAGGAGACCACCTCTGGGCTCCACTCTCTCCAGGCATCAGGGTCACCACTGGGCTCTCTGCCATTTCTGGGGCACACGCTCAACCCCTCCACATGGTGGCAGCCAGGCTCTCCCAGTCCCCCAAGGAGCATGCTACGCCTTTTCCAAGGCCCGAGGCTGCACAACTATTCCACTGTAATGAGAGGGGAGACTCATCCTCGCCTTTCAGGGTAAACTCACCCTCTCCCTGTATATGGGTGGGTTCACTCTCCTGGCCAAGGTTTCTTGGCTTCAGACCCGAGCTTCCATGGTTCTCATTCTGCAAACTCCAATTTTTTCCCTTTTGTGTCCTCCTTTGTCAAGATTGGTAGTAGTTCCATTTGCACCAACAGTCTCTTCAAACACTCCAGGACTTCATCATCAATCTCTTCACAGTTCCTCCAAAATCTTCCCCTTAGCCATCCAAAACACCGTTCCAACAGGTCTGGTATTTGCAAACCGCAGCAGCACCCCACTCCCCAGTACCAAATCTGTTCTAGTTTGCTAGCTGCCGGAATACAACACACCAGAGATGGATTGGCTTTTAATAAAAGGGGATTTATTTTGTTAGTTCTTCAGAGGAAAGGCAGCTAACTTTCCACTGAGGTTCTTTCTTACATGGAAGGCACAAGATGGTCTCTGCTGGTCTTCTCTCCTGGCCCTTGGGTTCCAACAACTTTCCCTGGGTGACTTCTTTCTGCATCTCCAAAGGCCTGGGCTTAGCTGCTAGTGCTGAAATGAGGAATGCCGAGCTGCTTAGGCTGTGCTACATTGCATTCTCTCATTTAAGCACCAGCCAATTAAGTCAAACATCACTCATTGCAGCAGACACGCCTCCTAGCCGACTGCAGATGTAATTAGCAACAGATGAGGTTCACGTACCATTGGCTTATGTCCGCAGCAACAAGACTAGGTATGCTCACCTGGCCAAGTTGACAACTGAATCTAGCTATCACACGGGGCATGACTCCCAGGGGTATAAATCTCCTTGGCAACCTGGGACAGGACTTCTGGGATGAACCAGGACTTGTCATCATGAGATTGAGAAAGCCTTCTTGACCAAAAGGGGGAAGTGAGAAAAGAGACAAAATGAAGTTTCAGTGGCTGAGAGATTTCAAACAAGAGTTGAAAGATTATTCTGGAGGTTATTTTTATGCATTATTGATATAGATATCCCTTTTTAGTTTATGGTGCATTGCAGTGGCTAAAGGGAAGTAACCAAAACTGTTGAATTTTGTTCCAGTAGCCTTGATTCTTGAAGATTTATAACTATATAGAATTTACATGTGATCATGTGCTTATGAAAACCTTGGGTCTGATGCTCCTTTCATCCAGGTTATGGGCAGATGAATAAACAAATAAGGAAAAATAAATAGCTAAATAATAGTGGGGAGGAGTAAGGGGTAAAAATAATTAGATAGATGGAATGCACTAGTGGTCACAAGAGGGAGAGGTAAGAGATATGGAATGTATGAGTCTTTTTTTTTCTTTTTATTTCTCTTTCTGGAGTGATGCAAATGTTCTAAAAATGATCATGTGATGAATACACAACTATGTGATGATATTGTGAGCCACTGATTGTATATTGTGGATGGACTGTATGGGTGTGAAGATTTCTCAATAATAAAAAAAGTATATATAAATACATACATATATATATTTAAAAGATGTGCAGGTGTTAGATAAATGAGCACAATGGCCCCATATGATGCAAATAGAAATGACTGAGCATGCACAGATTGATTACATACTTAGTCACAGAACGTATGTAAAGAAATGGTGGCCTTAATATGATGATGGACCTGATTTTTAGTGTTATACTGTGATATAGGTGACTTATAGGTTAAACTCTAAGCTACTGCACATGTCAGGCAGGCTCAGTTTGTTTAGATCCAGTTTAGGTTATCAAAATAACTTGGGACTTGGGTTGAATTAGCTCTGGGATGACCCAAGACCTTGCATTAATAAACATTAGGGGCTACCCTTAGAGATCACAAGATTATAAAGCCAAACAACTAGATAGATGGGCACAAGTGAAAGTTAGTCACAAGGTTTTAACACTGACAAGCACACAAGGTAAAGGCTTGTCATACAATCATTATCAGAGATCCAGGCAGCTGGATTACAGTTCAAAGATTTCAGGTATTTCCCTCTGTCAACGCTATCAGAAAATAAAAAGGAATATCCATACAATAATTCAGTAATCATAATCATCCCTTAAATCCTAACTTCTAGGTTACAGTAGGACAAAGAATCTCTTGTGAGGTAGTTTGGAATTATAGTTTAGAACAGGACTCAGGAGTCAAACTGGTTGGGTTTAAACCTAGCCATGAGGATAACCAAGAACACAATCTTGGACTGTTTACCCATCTGCAAAATGGGGATAATGAAAGTACCTCAAAAGAGTATTATGAATATTAAATGAGAAAATTGGGAATTAATAGTAGCATGATGGGAAAAAAGGAAATCTAACTACCTTAAGCAATGAGAAATTTAAAATAAACCACAGAGATGTTCAGGGAAGGTACAAGGTCAGTGTGAAGAGAAGAGTTAAGATATTCACTTAAAATGGGTATCTCTGGAGAATGTATGCACTATTCAATATCTTAGTACTCTTTAAAGCCACTGAAAAACTTGGCATTTTATTAGGACCTCATATATTTATTTTGCAATTTATTACAGAAAAAATCCTGAAGAAGACATTTCAACCATTCGTGCTCACTATTTAGAGGTCACAAATCTTTTTTAATTTAACCTGATTTTGAAAAAAAAATATTTACAATGAATGGAATATAGATTTGAGCTCTGATAAATTCAATATAAGGAAAGAATAAAATAAAAATTTTTGACTATAAGGAATTTAGAGAATTGTTGACCATAATGGAAATCTTTGCAGACCACAGTAATGTGACTCTTACTACAAGCAATTCATTGTAGTCTTTGCCCAGGACAACTCTAATTTTATCTCTGCTTCATTCATTTCCATTATAATAGCGCCTGGTGAGAGAATGTTTTGATAGAAGGACTTCAAGTGTATTACTTACAGCCAGTGATTTCAATGATCTTTTTACAATTTTATAATAGTTACATGAGTCCGAGAGCCTCAGAAGATCATGTACAGCTTCTCAGTTCATCTATCTCTCAATCATTTATCTATCTATCTATCTATCTATCTATCTATCTATCTATCTATCTATCTATCTATCTATCTAATCTATCTACACTAAGGGATAAAACTCATTCCAGTTGCTTTAATGTACACCTTCCATGCTAGGGAAATTTGAGACAATTTTTTAACAAAACAATTTCCTGGTTCAAAATATACCCTATTGATCAATGCAGGGTGGGTGAAAGACCACAGACTCATAAATTTATGAAAGTCAGGCTGCCATTTATATGAACTGCACTGAAAGAAGAAAGCAAGGGATCATTCACCAGCCAGAGATTAAGAATTCCACAGTCCCAGTCCTTGTACCAAACGCAAGGGTTCTTTTATACAGAAATACTATTAAAACATCTTCTAAGAATTACCCCATGAACAACAGGAGAGGGATTAGGACTCAAAACTCTTGGGAAAAAAACAGCTGATCCATGACACTAAGTAAAAAGAGGAACTCTCATGACATCCAGCAGAAGTAAAGATGATAGAACTCTGAAATTTACTAATTTATTATTTCTTTTAGTCACTAATTTAATCTAAGTGAAAGAGGTAGAATAATTTCTTTGATAAAACAATAAGGATCCTAATTAGGATCACAGTACTTTTTCTTTGAAGATCAGCAAGATTTACCTTTGCCCAGGGGAATAAAACATTAAAAATCTCTGTTAAATTAAAACTTTTAGAATAGGTGATGTGAACTCTTGATTATGGAAACTTCTTTCTTGTCATCTACCCATTTATTGTAGTTTACTGATGAAGACAAATCAGTTGCTCACATATAATTTTAATGAAGATGTCCAGTACAAGCTGAACACACTAAAAGGACCCAGTATGCTTGTAATTTCCTAAAAGTAAATTTACTCTGCTCCTGACATCAAAAATACAGCTCTATCAATGTCACCTTTATGTCAGCAAACAGATTAAATGCTTCTAATATCCAGCATCATGACATTCTGTATGGTCTAGATCACAGGTGATAGTATATTTGATATAGTTGTAAACCTTGGAAGAAAATGCCTGTCTAAGAGAATAGCTTTTTTCTAGTCTTAAATACATTACAGTTGCCAGTGTAAATCACTTGTCAGTCTATGGCAAATGTAACAGTGTTTTAATCTGAAAAAGGGGAGAAATAAAGTAGAGATAATCTTTTTGGCCATTTTCTTGGCACCATCATACATCGGAGACTGACAGGTCCTTCACTTGAGTGACAGGTGTCCTTTGAAATGCCTGTGAATCAGTATCTGTACAGACTGTTGAAATGCATATTTCCATCCTTATCATAAAGGAATGGATGGGCAAGATAGGTGCTGTTAACATTGCAAATAGCTCCAGAATTATTCATTGTCAGCTCCAGGCAAAGAATAGAGGGAAAGTTTTATTATTCACCATGCACAATAGCAGGATGCTTAATGATTCTCAGTTACCTTGGCAGAATTGTCTGTCGACTTCAGGCACTAGCAGTGGGTGACACAGGTCTGGCCAAGTGTTAGAGCAAGATCATACATTCTGGTCCCATTTTAATTTCTAATACATTAATCTTTCCCTCCCAGATGCACAATGAATATTCCATAGACTCTTGTTTGTCAGAAGCTGTCTGGCTTTCATCTATTCAGGTGGTTTCATTGACTGTGAAAGCGTGCTTCAAAGGCCTGATCAGTCAATGACAACTGTCTCACAATAGCATTGAGTAATGCTTCCCTTTTTTCTTTTCAGGCATCTGATAGACAACTTTGACACCTGATCTCTGGAGACCTTATGGAGTCACTCAGAGTTCTTAAGAGACTTCCCTTACTTTATCATTCCAGAAAGAATTGTCACAGGTGAATGTATCGCACTTTCTCAGGAGCTGAACCTGACCCTTGAATCCATCTCATTTGCACTGCAGGTTTCACAATGAATTAAAATGGATTAAGTTGGCTTAATGCTGTTTTACAAGCAAGTGGAAAGCACGGCACCATTCATTTTTAATTTTAATCCTTTGTCTTAGCCTGTTAATTACTATTGTTTTAAGTTCATTATCCTGGCACGCACATTGTTACTAGTTGGATGCAAATGCTTGTAAGCAGTGTCCTTACTTTTGCAGGTACTGACCCTTCAATTGTCCAATTAGTCCATGTCATTGCTGAACAGCAGACTCTGTAATCTACAATTCTCTCTTTAAAATTTTATTCTCCTCTTGTCTTTAATTAATTAAGTAGTAACCCCATTGTAGCATCTTTCGCACAGACTCAAATTCAAAAGCAGCAAAAAAGAGAAGGAGAAACTGGGAATTGGATATATGTTTCTTCATTTCTCTCACAATTCTGGCTCTGAAACATTCTATGATACCGCATATTTTACTTTTAAAGCTTGTAAAACATGCCCACAAAAAGCATTCTGAGATATATTTCCTATAGCACTACAACTTTTTTTCAAAGTTCTCATTAAATATGTTTGCTACAATTGAAAGCATAGCATGAAAAAGAAAAGATGTTGCTGAGAAATGGTTTGAAAAAATTACATACAATTCAAGAAACCAACGTTTGGTACATATCTGAATGTCCTAATATCATTTCCCATTTCAATGCAAGAATTATCTTCACAACATCTTCTTGAAGTTAGCCAGCAATCTGAACACTTCTTACAAAGGGAACTTCTCAGCCTCACAATCTTGAAGTTCCAATTATCACAAAGTTCATCTTTATTATGAATTGGACCCTACCTTCCTATAGCTACCATCCATTTGTCATAGCAATTTATTTTGTAGGTAAACACAAAAAACATTTCCTTCTTTATAGGACAACCTTTCAATTATTTAAAAGATGTCTTTCCAAAGCCTTTGCAGTAGCTTATATATATATATATGCAGTTTCTGGTCTCGTTCAATAAGCAGGGAAACTTTGAGACCTCCTCATAATCCAAGTCACTCTCTCCAAGATATGTCTCTCTTTTTTCCTCTCCTGTGTACAATTTCTTGTCAGAGATAGGAAATACTTGGGACATAAGTCCATCTTCAGTGAAGACCAATAAATCCAATACAGCATCGTTCTAGTTTGCTAGCTGCCAGAATGCAATATACCAGAAATGGAATGGTTTTTAAAAAGGGGAATTTAATAAGTTGCTAGTTTATAGTTCTAAGGCTGAGAAAATGTCCCAGTTAAAAGAAGTCTATGGAAATGTCCAATCTAAGGTATCCAGGAAAAGATACCTTGATTCAAGAAGGCTGACAAAGTTCAAGCTTTCTCTCTCACCTGGAAAGGCAGATGGTGAACATGGTTAGGGTTCCTCTCTCAGTTGGAAGGGTACATGGTGAGCACGGCATCATCTGCTAGCTTTCTCTCTTGGCTTCCTGTTTCATGAAACTCCCCAGGAGGCATTTTCCTGCTTCATCTCCAAAGGTCACTGGCTGGTGGACTCAGCTTCATGTGGTTATGTCATTCTGCTCTGCCCTCTCTCAGATCTCCTTCATTCTCCCAAATGTTTCCTCTTTTATAGGACTGTAGAAACTTATCAAGACCCACCCAAATGGGTGGAGACACATCTCCCCTAATCCAGTTTAACAACCACTCTTGATTGGATTACATCTCCAGGGAGGTGATCTAATTCCATATTCAAACATACAGTATTGAATAGGGATTATTTTGCCTTTATGAAATGGGATTTTGATTAAAATATGGCTTTTCTAGGGTCCATACATCCTTTCAAATCAGCACAAGCATATATTCCCATTTCTACCAACAGATGTATCAATTTACATGAATCTCAACCCACTTGCTTGGCTTTCTTTCCAAATCACAATGGAAGAAATGTCCTTGATCCCATGAACTCTGGATTTTCTCCCCTTTTGTCTGCTCAACTCTTGCAGTTATGCCCAGTTTCTCTCTTTTACAAGATCAGTTTAATAATGAATCAGTCTTGGATTTTCTATTTAAAAATACCTTCCAACTTAATCATAAATTCTCCTCTAGCTATTGCCCCATTTTTCTTTCTTTCACAGAAAATTAGTTTAGTGTTGTTAGCCCCCAATTTCTCCACTTATTATTGTATTACCTCCTCAGCCTGCACCATTAAGGCCTTCATCATACTGCTTCCCAAAATTGTTCCTGTCAATGAGCTCCATATTGCCAAAATTAATGGTTACTTCTTTGCTCTCAATCTCATTTTACTCAATAACCACAAAGGCATTTGGCCAAGACACAGTTGGCTATCTTTCCTTCTTGAAATATTTTCTTCTCTTAACTTTTGCTTCACCATGTGATCCTGGTTTACTTCATACATCATTGGCGTCTTCTCCCTAGTCTTCTTAGCCAGCTTCTCTTTTTCTTTCTGACCATTATATTCTGGAGCACCAAGTCCTTGGTCTTTTGACCTTGTACTTTTACATTCATGTCTTATGTGATCTCATTTGACCCCACAGCTTTAGATTACATCTAAATGTGATTGTCTCTCTGAATTATACCTCCAATATTGACCTCCCCTGAGAACATTAATTCATATCCACTTGCCCACTCAATGCCTCTACTTAGTTGCTTAATAGGCATTTAATCCCTAATATGTTCAAAATGAAACATTTTGCTTTATGTTTTACAATGATTGGTTAGATATTTGAAGCAAAATGTGCCCCCTCCAAGTTGCTAAAAGAAATAGAGACAGCATATGTTTAATTCTTCTGAAAAAGCATTACAATATGAAAAGATAACAAGGAATTAACAAGCAGAAATCAAGAGAGGTATTTGAACACAGCAACTGTTACAAGATAAAAAAAAACAGGAATCAAAATGCAAGGCCCACACTTATTTGGGAGTCAAATGGGAGGCTCTCCCTATAATCATCTGAGACAACAAAGATAAGACAACCCCTCACATGAAATTCCAGCATGATTGTGAATTGCCTCGATATCTGGGGTAACTTCTGGTCTTGAATTTAGTTTAAATTAATCTTGGATTGCTATTGCTTTTGCTGGGGGGCTGGTAAAAGCAATCACAAATTTTTTTCTGAAGCCAGTTTCTTTAACTTAAGCCTCAAATTATTGCTACCTATGCATTTTTTGTCAAACAGTTGAAAATAACCAGGAGCAAGGAAATAACACCACAAAGGAGACATACTCAAAAAAAAAAAGACTAAAGAAACAGACAGATTACAAACACTTTAGGTCATGGGCTTAAAATAATTTTTATAAAACAGCTTTGCTTACAAAAGAGGAGGTATAATTATCTTTAGGGAAAACTTTAAAAATTGACAAAGCAAAATTTGAAAAAAGAAGTGCATACAATTACTAAAAGTGAAAGAAACAAAAGCTGACATTAAAAATCTCAAAATTAGCTCTTGATTATGCTCTTTCCCTTAAATCATCCTCCCCACTCAATCTGCCCCATCTGTGATTGATATTACCCTCTACCTAGTTTCCTAGATTATAAATCATCCTTGATTCACCTTTCCCTATCCCTAACATTCAATCCAATAACTACGCTGCAGATTGTACATCCAGAATTTGTAATAATCTTTAATGTCTCAGCATCTTTATTGCTATAATGCCAGTCCATGCTTTTATTATCTATTAACTGAACGTTTGCAATGCTCTATTGTTTAGCTTGAAAGCTGCCAGAATGCAGAAGACCAGAAATGGAATGGCTTTTGTAAAGGAAATTTAATAAGTTTCAAGTTTACAGTTCTAAGGAAGTGAAAGTGTCCAAATTAAGGCACCAGCAAGAGGTTACCTTCACTCAAGAAAGGCCAATTGGTCAGGAACACCTCTGTCGCTGGGAAGTCACATGGGCTGGCATCTGTTGGTCCCTCGCTTCTGGGCTCCGTTGCTTTCAGTCTCTGTTCCTGTGGGGGTTCCTCACTTTGCTTCTCAGGGGATGGCTTTCATCTCTTGGCTTCCCTTGGCACCTCCAGGTTCTGGATTGCTTAATATCTCATGGCAATGTCCGCTGGGCTCCAAGCATTTCCAAACCTCTGTGCCTTTGTTCTCCAAGTGTCACCAGCTGTGTCAGCTCTGCTCTGAAGTTTCTATCAGCTCTCTCTCTATAAGCTCTGTCATTTCTCCAAAATGTTTCCTCTTTCAAAGGATTCCAGTAAACTCATTAAGATCCACCTGGAATGGGTGGAGTCACATTTACATCTAATTAAAAGTTCACACCCACAATTGGGCATGGAGATAATCTAATCAAAGTGGAGATACTCTAACCAAAAGTTTTCACCTGCAATATTGAATCAGGATTAAAAGAAATGGCTGCTGCCACAAGACAAGTACAGGATGAAAACATGGCTTTTCTGGGGTACATAATAGACAAACCTGCACTCCTATTAAATGCTCTCCCTGAGTTCATCATTGTCCTCTAATTTTTTTCTATATGGCATTCAGAGAGATATTTTAAAATTGTACATCAAATCTTATCACTTCTCATCTTCAAACCTTCCAATGGCTTTCTATTGCTCAAAAAATTTACTAAGTCCACAGAATCTGGCTCCTGATATTTTTTCCACACTCCATAATCTCAATTGGCTTTCTTCTGTTCCCTGAGCATAGAAGCTTACCATTGCCTCACAATCCTTGCACTTGCTGTTGTTTCTGTGTGACTATATTCTTCTCCCATACAAGATTTAGCACAGATGTCATCTGCATGCCTTCCCTAACTATGCTATCTATATTAGCTTGCTAATACTGCCAGAATGCAATATAGACAGAAATGGAATGGCTATGTAAAGGGAATTTATTACTTATAAGCACACAGTTCAAAAACCATGAAAATGTCCAAATTAAGGTACCAGCAAGAGGTTACCTTCACTCAAGAAAGGCTGATGTTGTCCGGACCACCTCTGTAGGCTGGAAAGACACATGTCTGGCATCTGCTGGTCCCATTGCTTCCTGGTCCCATTGCTTCCAGCTTCTGATGCCAGTGGTTTCTTCTCTAGGCATCTGGGGGTATTCACTTAGCTCCTCTGGAGTACGACTCTGGGTTCTGGCTTGCTTTACATCTCACAGGAAGGCACACGGCAACATTTGCAGGGCTGTACCCATGTCTGGGCATCTGCTATCTCTGTTGGCACTCCAAGCATCTCCAGATGTCTAGATCTCATGTTGGCTTTGAAGCAACTGTTCTCCAGGCTTCTGTATCTGAGGCTTCTTCAAAATGTTTTCCTTTTTAAAGGACCCTAGTGAACTAATCAAGACCCACCTTGAATAGGGGGAGTCACATCTCCATCTAACCAAAAGGCCATGCCCACAATTGGGCATGCCACTTCTCCATAGAGATGATCTCATCCTAAGGGATTCCACCCTATTAATATTGAATCAGGATTAAAGGGCATGGCTTGTCTGGTGTACACACATTTTCAAACTAGCACATTATCTAACTTCCTCACTTCTCCAATCCTTCTGTAGTTTATTGGCCAATTTGTTTTTGTTATTTTACTCACCAACATCTGAAAATTTATTTATTCATTAATTTACTTGTAAGGACTTATTTGTCTGGTTCACTGTTATAGTTCCAGAGCCTAAAACAATTCCTGGTAAATATTAGAGGCTCAAAAGTATTTTCTGAATGAAGAAATGCACTCATTATAATATTAAATGTTGATATTGGTATAACTAAAAAATTCCTTGTAAAGATACCTTTTTGTGAAGGTATCATTGGGAAATCAATTCAGAAGTTTCTCTCCATTTCCTCATTACTTAATTTTTAGAAATTACTAAATATTGAAAATGAAAATGTACCTTATGTTATGAAAACCTCAAATTTTCACTAAAACTAATGAAACAAGGAGAGCATTTACAGAATATCAAAAAGGCCTTGACTTTGTGTTACAATAAAGCTAAAATTATGGAAATTTCTAAGTCTTGAATATTGAAAATACAAATGGTATAAGACATATATTTAAAAGTAAAATGGCTTCATTTGGCCAATAAATATCTTCTGATGAATTTAATTTTGTGTGTGGAAGTGATAGAAATTCTAAAAGAGCTAAATAAGTCACCAAAATAGGTGTTCAGGGAAAGAAAGTTCTTGGATTGTAATAAAGAGATTGAAATGGGTCAGAATGGAAGACAACTGCTAGGTGAGCAGAGAAGGGGAGAGGGCGTTTGGTAGAAAATGGGAAGGGATTTCAGTAAAAAAAAAAAGTATGAAATTTATGTGGGATAGAGATAGCTAAACTATATGTAGACTCGATGTGAAAGAAGACATTAGAGCAGTACTTAAAAGACAAAGTAAGACTACTTGAAAATTATCACTACTTTAAAGGAAAAGGATCCCAGGGTTGGAAATGTGGTTCAAGGTAACAAAGGAATCATACTAAGTGATAACTGCCAGCATTTGCAGAATGCTCACTTTAACAAACCCGATTCTAAATCCTTTCTCAAGCTCCCATATTCAATTCCCATAAGGACTCTAGAGGAAGGAACTGTTTGTAATCCACATTTATAACTGAGGTATTAGAGGCTTAGGAATGTTAAAGCAAACAACCATTTAGGGACAAAAGCAGGATTTTGACTCTCACCTTCCTGATACTAAAATCCAATCTCTAACACACTATATTTTACTGAATTTCTCTATAATACTTTTTCTTTAACCTAAATCTAGACTGTGGAGGTTCCCCAGCAAAATTTTGAGGGTTTACACAGCTCCCTGTTTAAAATTTCCCATTATTTTTGCATGTAGCAGTGCTTTTATTTGTAATATACCACTTTAGATTTACAAGCCCTCAGGTTTCCTTGGCAGACAGCCATTTATTTTTATCTTCCCTGGCTTGTGGCTCCCACAGTTCACATCTCACTTTCCGGTCTTCTCTCTTTAGACACTTCTGCCATCTGATTCATCAATTAAAACCTTTCTGCAGTGTTTGTTGATTTTCACCTGTTTGCTGTTTATCCTATGTTCAGAGGTTAAAATTCTGTGCTGGTGCAAGCTTAATAAGCCTAAAAAGAGATGAATCCACAAAACTATTCGAACTAAGCTGGTAGCAAAGCATAGTTTGAAAGCTGAATGACTTAATAGTGTGCCTGCTTTAAAATAAATAAGGAGAAATGTCAATGGATTAATCTATGGTCTAAGGCATTCAACATAAAACATAAAAGCCCAATTATACTAATTGGTAAATATGGTTTCGATAAAACTTTCCTTTAATTTGTTAGCCACAACTCTAGCCTATAACTGAATTTTAACAGATCTTAGAAGTAAATCTGGTTATTATTGCTAGCAATAACATTTTTAAATAATGCATTTCAAAGTCCCTGGGAATGCAGTCTACATGTCCAGACCACCTGCACCCACGAACTCTGAGTCTTTAACAGTAGAGGTTGAATTTTAGGCTCTTCAATTTACTAAAAATCACTCAAGAGTGATAACTAAGTGCTAAATACATACCAATCAAATGAGAGAAATGCTGACCTCCTTGAAAGTAATCAACAATGACCAGAACAGCTTTATCGGGACTGTCTTAATTTGAAAAGTATAGTCATTTGCTTGTTTTCATGCTAATCGGCATCCTCTCAGATCACCATTTCTTTTTAACAAATTCCTGTATACATCATAGTACCGTCTTTCTTACTTCCTTCCTTCCTTCCTTCTTTCCTTTCTTTCTTCACAGCTTAGCAAAACTTTGAAATGAAGTCACAGCCTCCACTTAGCTCTCTTTAACAAAAGTTGCTCTTTATTCACAAATAAAAGGGTCAACAGTTTCCCAGGATCCCATTTCTACCACCATGTTTGTTTTCTAATGAGACCACCATCAGATCTATAAAGTCATCTATTCAAATAGTGTTGGCTTCCCACAGACTTTGATAACTTTGGTGTCAGAATCAAGGTCTCCAACGTTAGAGTTTTTTCTATCACTTTTGGAGACTCCAAAACTGACAGTGAGGCTACCAATCTCATCACCACTCTTTACATTTTCAATTTTAATATCATCTTTTCTACTCTACTTTAGCACTTGAATCCATGGCCACATCTTAGACTTTTACCTCAGAGAACATATTCACTTCTGAAATCCTAACTATTTCAACTCCAACTCCCAGTGAATCCCTCCTTCGTCTTGGCTTCCTCCCAGTTCCTCCCCATGTCATTTCACCTGTCATTTATTAGTATTAATATAAATTGTCCCCTTCTTATTTTTCTATGACTGTTTTAATGAATTTGAACAAAAGAATCGCTCTCCTCCTGGGAATTCCTACGGAATGTCTGGTCTCTCTCTTATTTCTCCCAATTATATTTTCTGGAAGTATAGGTAAATTTTTTGTTATGCTTTATGATCCTATAAACCAACTTCATTTTGAAATATATATACCCCCATTTTGATTTCACAACCTCTTAAACATTACTATTCACTATTTGGTACACTATTGGCTGATTTCTGCCCCTCCTATTCCACAAAAACCCCTCTCCTCAAAGTAACAAATCATGTAACTAGTATGGTCTTTCTCACCTTACCTCACCCCTGGTTACCTAGTGTTCTTATTTTGTCCCCTTTCTCTCTAAATATCACTGTTCCATAGCCACATGTCCTTGACTCTCCTTCTTCTCACTGTACACTCTCCCCTGGTGGGTTTCCAACTCAAATATTTACTTGAATTATCATTGCAGTTTATTTGCTAAAGACTCCCCCATGTTTATGTCTTATCCTTGACTTCTTTCTTGAGCTCCAGATACATCTATCCAAATGCCTATTGACTGTCTCTGCTATATGTTCCAAAGGCATCTTATACTCAACTTGTAAAACAGAAATTCTTTGTCTACCTACCTCATCTCCTCCCTACTATAAACTCCTAAACCTGAATCACTTCCTATACTACCTTTAGAGATTAATACTATCAACTTCTTATTCTTTCAGAAGTCAGAATGGGAAACAACTGAGAAATGTTCTCTATCTGACATCTGGTCACCTCACACTCTCCTTTCTTCTATGCATTTTGTCTTTATCTCCACTGCCATTGTTTATCTCAAGCTCTCTTTACTTCTTACCTAAATTATTGCCCTGGTTTCTTAAATGGTCTCATACTCTTTTTAGAGTATCCTTTATCCTCTACACTACTGTCATATAATTTTGTTACTCCGATGATTAAAATCCTCTAATGCTTTCCCATACAGACCAAGTACATAAAGAACATAAACCCTTTAATAATGTACGACTTCCCTCTTTCTCTCACATTAATCTACCACTCTGATATTCAAGCCACATCATCTACAACTCTTTTCTTATTTGTACCTTGTACTCTCACCACCTTCAAGTTGATTCCATCTTTTCCTTCTTTACGAGTATAACTCCTACTATTTGTTCAAAGGTCCACTAGAATGATATCTTTTGGGTAGCCTGCTATTTGCTGTTGTAGCTTTGCAGTATATCTCTAACAAAATTCTTATAATTGTAACTGCCTGTCTTTCTTTTTCATGGACTGTTAGTTTCTTGAGAATGTGAACTGTGGCCTTCATAAGAACTTCAAGCGATGCATGGCAAATAATATGTGCTCAATTAATATTTATTGAATATATAGGTGGATAAAATTATGAAAAGCAGGTGAACACTGTATGTGCCATTTATCCTTTTAAATGTCAGCTTTAGAATTATATAATTCCCCAGGGAACTCTGTGCCTTTTACAGAGGAGCCCAGTAAGAACTTAATTGTTTTGTCTTGAATTTGCTAACTGTCTCCATTTTCTGATGTTTCCACTATATTTAGATGCAGCTAAATCTTAAAAGAAAAAATGCAGAAGAGAAAACTAGATATAAGTTCCCTGTGGATAAAAAGAGTCCTTTTAGAAATTAATATAATTTGAATTTGAAATCTAGTAGAAAAAAAGCTAGATACTCTAAAATTCAAAAGGAAGCAATTCACCTAAAAAGCCTGATCTCTACAGTAGTAAGTTTCATTTATCAAAAAATGAAAAAGTTCAAGAAAGACTAACTTATCAATTAGTAGAGATCCTACTCAAATTTCTTAAAAGTGTTCTAATAATGTCTTTGTTTGATGCTCTCCTTCCTTCATTACAGTAACCAGGGCCTGTCAGTAAACAATTTCAGCAAGTACATTTCAATCTTTACATCTTCTACCTTGCAGTCTACAACGCTATTGTCATAGCAGCGCTCTAAGGGAATCTTAGTGGCTCTTATTATGGGGCAGCATGTGCCAATGCAGGGTACAGATGACCTTTTTTGCAGAATGATGTTGACACACATCTACTCAAATGTATTGATGTTTCTGTCCCAACTCATTTGGCAGGAACAAGCTCACTCTTCCTTGTGAATATAGAACTGGGGAGGAAGCACAGAAAAGGGGATCGGCATTTAAATTTTTTTAAAGATTTGAATTCCAGCAATTATTTTAAAAAAAGGCTGTGGGTCCAACTTGAGCTAATAAGCTAATGCCTGCTTATCCTTTACTACTAAACTTCGAATGGGCTCCTAACTAAATGAGCCAATTGTTTTACTGCCATGTATTTTTTATTCCTTCCTGTTAAATCATGCATTTAGTGTTATATAGAAGTTTTACACTTATTAAAAAATAACCAGTGTATATGAGCTTTTAAAGGAAACCTCACTCAGATTTTTAAAAAGCGAATGAAAACCTTCAAATCTAACTAGTGCCATATGGTATGCTCAAAAACACTTGTAAAGGAAATTTAAACCTTGAATATATTAATGATATTTTACTGAAAGAAAAAAAAAATGCCTCTTTCCATCTTTGCATCTGAAAAGACTCCTGAATAGGGTATTATGGAACCTTTTCTGTACAAAAATGTGCATTCATAACATAAACCTCATATTGTTTTTATTATTTTTATGCTTATAAACTGTGCATAGTCTTGAGCAAAACAAAACATTAACACTGTGCCTTAATGCTGCTCCAGAGACAAAGCTATCCATAGCTGATTTTCCACTTTCTTTTATTTCTTTCTGGCTTAAATAACTCTCTCACCTGACCTTGATATAAAGACACAGGCACACCAACTAGTTGTGAGATGCACTAATGTTACTCTAGAGAAATGTCTCTATTCCCCTGTCATTTTTTTTTCTTTTTCATCCATG
Organism: Tamandua tetradactyla; assembly: GCF_023851605.1. Classification (NCBI taxonomy): domain Eukaryota; kingdom Metazoa; phylum Chordata; class Mammalia; order Pilosa; family Myrmecophagidae; genus Tamandua; species Tamandua tetradactyla. Next base: position 127,329,182 of record NC_135329.1, on the reverse strand, counting down.
AGAAGTCTCTTACCCTTAAATTATATGAATATGTAAAGCATCTACTGAAGTGCCTTTTTAATTTTTTTCCTTCTCTCAAAATGCAAATGTGAATCACACAGAAAGTGAAGAAAAGCAAAGAATTGTTAGGTTAATGGAAAGCGTCTGTACCTCTGCACTCTTTTCTCTTTATCAGATTGTCAATGTTAAACTGGCCCACCATTGAAGAAAAAGAAGAGTGTTTTAATTTCCAGCATATCGAAGAGTGAGCTTCATGAATATCTTATGTAAATACCATATACATACATATACATATCTTATTTTTCCTGTAGCAATAAACACATCTCATTGGTTGAGGTGACATTTTCTTTTCATAGAATTAAAGCTACAAAAAATATGTGGGGTTGGATATTTTCCCTTGGTTTGCTTTAACCTATGAGCATGGAAGAGGCTCAAACATGCTACCAATCTCAGTATTAACAGCTGCTCACCACTCCATTTTACTTTAAGCTGCGTCCACTAAACATTTTACCTTTTTCCATTTTTCCTCGGAACTTCATTTCTGCTCAGAACACCTGTAAGAATGTGTGTTTTACGAGACTCAGGTATCTTCCCAGGTTTTTTAGGTAATGATTATTTTCTGAAGGAAGAGACAATCAACACCTTTAACATAGCTAAGATAAGTCTTTGAACATCTTGGTGATTTTCTAATGATCCCTAGATTGGAAGTCAAATCTTCTTTTTCTTGATATTTATTTGCTTAGCAAAATGATTTGATATTTGACGCATTGCTTCTATTTTAACCCATTTGTTTTTGCAGATGTCAAGCAGTGTAGATCTTAAGGTGATAAGCCAGGCTGCCATTGAAGAACGGTCTTAGAAAATATATTTAATTTAGATCTAAACAGCAATTGCTGCTTTTCAAGTACTAGAAAGTCAAATAGCAAAGTGCTCAGTTAATTTACTTAATTATCTGTGTGCCTCCCAAAGTCGGGCTCTGTAATTTTAATGTGCACATGCACATAGTTTAATGAACTTGAAAATCGAATGGAAATTGACAATCTTGAAAGAGGAAAAGGAACATGGCAATGAAATTAATATAGTAGAATTCATAAGAACCATAGGAAAATTATAATGGCTTTTTGGGGAAATAATTTGTATTAAAATTATATTTCTAAAAATCAGAGATGTACTTATTAACAGAAAGATAGTGTCTATAAAAACAAGAATGATTCAATTTTCAGTCACCTGATTGGTAGTTCATAGAGTTTGTTCATGGAATGACAAAAAGAGACACCTAGAGATTAAGTTGACTTTCCTGATAAAGGTCTGAAATCCCACTGAATTGTGTCTTGAAATTTACCTTACTTTGCAAAAAGTTCACAGTAACACATCGCTATGCAAAAAATTTAAAACATTACAATGTAAAGGAATATACACAGCAAAAGTATACTAACCAGAGCTAAAGCTAACTCCCTGCAGAAGAGTGTCTGGCAGCATGGTTAAGGGACTCCACTTGGAGAGAGACTGTGGAGTAAGAGAAGAGAAAGGACACTAAAGAGCTTATCAAATGCTCTCCATGTGGTTATTTAAATCCCTCTGCATTGTTAGTGGAACATTAAACATACAACAAGAGGACACTGTGTAGAGAATAGGTAAGAGATCTTGGCAAAAGAGACTGGTCAGGCCTGGGTGGTAAGATGGTATTGTGAGTTCAGGAAAGGGTTTCCCAGGCTCACAGCACTCTAAGTAACTTATTATTAGGAACAGGTAAATCAGAAAACATAGAAGTGCAATCTTTCCATTGCAAGAATGGGATTAGTCAACCCTTGAAAATAAAAGATCTTATTAGAATCATCCAGAAAATTACCAATAACTAAAAGGCACACCGCTTTCACTGCTATAATAAAAAAAAAAAAAAAGGCAAAGAAGGACAGGAGACTTGTATATAGAAACCTATTTACCCAAGTAAATGAGAAAAACAGGAAAACAAAGATGACTCATCAATGAGATGCTTATTGCAGTGAGAAAAAGGCAGGTTAACAGAAGTGTGGTAGTGAATATATTTGTGATTATAGAGAAGGAATATTCTGCCATTCCCAAATGGAATTCCCAGGGATGAGTTCACACTCTTTGCCTGTACAGGAGACTTTACTTTTTCTTTATAGGCACATTCATACTGAAAAATGTACTTAGAAATACCATGGTTATTCAGCATTCTACTTGTTTCTAATATTCAGCTTACATGTTAAACTATAGTCCTTTTTAAAAAGCCACATAAGTATGCCACATAAAGTTGAAGTTGGTTTCAGTTGGTAAGAATAGTTTTCCGGCTATTAAAGAAACAGCTTGATGTCCTTTGGCTCCAGGATATTTTGTGTTCTTCATATTACAGGGCGCATGATGGGTCGGATGACATTGGGAGGCCTCAAAATCCTTCATTTTCAAATGATGCTTGTGAAATACAGTCAAATTCTCATGTAATGTATTTTATCTAGTATTTTTTCCAATGGTAATTTTATTCCCAAGTTTAATATTTAATTTTATAACCTCCTTTTTTTCATTTGCTATGAAATCACAAGCATTTCCATGACATCACATACTCTTTGTAAACATGACTTTTAAGGATGAATCCATGTCAAATTTTGCAGCTTTGTCATAATTAACATGTGCTTTAGAATTGGATATGTAAATTATTTCAATTTTTCAAAATTAAAATACGTTTTTAAAGTATTTGTGTGTATATTGCTCTTTCCTGTGGTTAGAATAATTAAAATATATTCCCAGAAATGGAATTAGTGGCCATGACTTCCACTTAAAAATTATTGACCACTTTATTAAATTACAAAAGTAACATATGAAATTCACACATATACACACACAAAGCATTATAAAAGTATTTAATGTGAACATAATGGTCTTTTTGTTCGCTGCTCCACGATATTCCCTGTCATGAGTCACTTTGATTTTGTGACATTCCCTCTGCATTCAATGCTTTTACATATGCATAGGTACATGTGAAAATAAAATTTTTTTACATTAATAGGAGTGTTTTACATGCATTATTATATAATTTATCTTATTTACTTCACAATATATCCTAGATATATTTCTTTATTAGGACATTTCTTTTTTTTTTTATGCTGTATGGCGGAGATCACATTTCATTCTTTTTCCATGTGAGGATACCCTTATTGCAGCATCATTTGTTGAATTTTTATTTATTTCATTTTTCATTTGTTTGCTTGTTTGTTTGGAAAGTGCATGGGCTGGGAATCGAACCCGGGTCTCCCTCATGGCAGGTGAGAATTCTACCACTGAACTACCCTCGCACCCCCCGATTTCTTTTAAACTTTTAGAAAAATATAAAGTACCCCAAAACTCCTCATACAGATATTCTTGTATTAGCGCATTTATTTTTTATTTTTTTACATTGGGGTGCATGGGTAATTGAACCCAGCGCATTTATTTTTAATTTTATATTTTTAATTAAGGCATTGAATGCCTTAACATGGTTCTCAATCTGCTGCATCCAGCAACTCCTTTTGGCATTTAAAATATATACCTGTGAAAAGAGTTAGACAATTCAAAAATTTCAGGAAGTTATGTGTAAGCAGTCCTTCCTGGTCATCATCCCTCTTCTTTCATCTTCTCCTCTTCCCAAAGGTAAGTGCTCTTAAAAATTCCCTGCAATTCTTTCTCTTTACAAAAATAATACTGCTTATATTTTAACTTGTTTTTTATTTTTAATTTTTTTATTGTATAGTATAACATATATACAAAGCAAAGAAATAAAAAAGTGATCGTTTTCAAAGCACTTTTCAACAAGTAGTTATAGTACAGATCCCATCCAGTTTTAACTTGTTTTTAATAACTAATTCCCAGTGATGCATTAATTAATTCTTACTCTGTCTATATTTATCATACAGAAGAAATGAACTGTTAATCAAATGAAGATGCTGATTTTGTGAGGGGTTTATTAAGTTACGAAGGGTGAGATTTTCCCTCAGTTATGACAGATTGGGCTAGGATTCTAATTATTAACGAGCTCTATTTATTATGTAGAGAAGCAAGTAACATGGATCCCAGGAAAATGACTTGAAGAGAATGTATGAGAGGAAGCCAGTCAGTTTACAGAAGGCTGAGACCTGCCAGGGAGATTAAACTGTTGCAGGGTGCCCCTAGTTGTGCATTCAATTCAATTAGAGGACATAAAAGAGTTTAGGAGTGTGGTTTGCAGCAAAGTGGATGTAAAGGGCAAAGGGTAATCATCCTTGACCTGTAAGAGCTCCTAAGAGAAGGAAATTCCAGTAAAACAGCTTTACTTTGACCATTTTGTTAGTCTATGTGTGTGTGAAGCAGTATGTGTTCATCAGTGATAGAATTCTATTTTTATAAGAATACATACATGGCAGGTCACAAATCTCAAATAACCACATGGGCAGGCAATCGCATAAATGAATGAAGGCAGCTGGACTGGTGGACATGAGAGCACGCGCTCTATCCCAAGGCACAGCTGCATCTGACTCCATTGGTTGATGCAATGCCGGCATGTGGGCCTAGGACTCTATCCTCTGATATTGTAGGAGATCCAGAAATAGGAATGCTCATGTGCAATCTGCTATGGTGTAAACGTTGGTAATTATTTCAATTTTAAAACAATATGTGGACCAGTCAACAAGCCCAAGTTCCTCCAAGGTATGTAGGCCAGCTATACAATGCCTTGTCTTGTAAACCAGGTTAGAATGGGAGTAGAGGCGGGGGAGGGGAGGTCAATGACATTGTTAGGATTAGGATTCATTCATTTTTTCACTCAATCAGGATGTACTGAGGGTATATTAGTTAGAATATATTTGTGCATTCCAAATCGAATGCCAAAATCACAGTGATTTAAACAAGATAAACTGCTTTTCTGTTTTCTCTAACAGTCCAAGTGTAAGCAGTCCCAGGGATGACAAGCTGGCTCTGCATCCCTCAACACACAACTTCCATATCATGACCAGGATGGATGTTCCGGTTTCTGTCATCAAAAATTATCACATCATTATTCCATCCAATGAGAAGTGAGAAGAAGTAAAGGCCATCTTCACTCTCTTTTAGGAAATGATCCAGAAGTTGTATATGTTATTTCCATTCACATACAATTAACCAAAACTTAGTCACATGGCCATACCTGGCAACGAGAGAGGCTAGAAAACGCAATCTTCGTTATTGGCAACCATGTCCCTGTCTCAAGTTTGAGAGATCTACTTCTAAAGAAAGAAGGGACATCTAGCATTTAGCATTTTCTACCACTATGACCATATGCATTAGAGGGCATTATATGAGGTAAGTTTCAATAAGAACTATCTTTATGTAAATGAATATTTCATACTCTAAGTAGCTTAAAATCTAGAAGGGCATATGTTACTGGGCTGGGAGGGAGTCCAAGAAAAGAAATGTGGTCAGAGAAGTAAGTACGGTGGTGCTTTATGATATTGGAGGTATGGCTCGGATATTGATCAGGTTTTTCAGCACAATGGACTCACTCCAGGGAGGGGGACATTGTGGAAAAGATACAGCCAATGAAACTGGCCTCAGATCCAGGAACCTCCATAATCTAAGGAATGCTGCCAAGCTGTGAAGTTATGCCTGCATTCTATAAGAGCAAGCCACTTCATGAACAAAAGGACAGCCTGAGGAGGGCTCTGCCAAGCCGTGAAAATGCTGCCCACTCCCCTCCACTACTGAGGGTATACTGAATCCCCCAACATTAGGAATTAAATGCCTTACAAAAAAGGACTAGGGCTTCATGATACTGAAACCAACTGCAATACCTGGTGCTTTAAAATAGATTATGGAGATAAAGAACAGTCATAGGAACCCATCTCCTGTCTTGATAAAACCTCAAAAATTGCAAGATATACTGCCCTGGCTAACTCAGAAAAGAATAGCTTTCCAGTAAGCTGACCCATCCATCACCAGTTAACCCAGGGATATTCTACCTATCCTTATACCACCCCCTGATGAACCAACAAGCCCAGTTAAAAACTCAAACTCATCCCTGAGTGCTATACAGAAACACTCCTGCTCCCCTTCATTATTCTCCTTGCACACGCAGGTATTAATTCCTGACTATTTCCTCTTAATTCATCTAACTCTTGAGTTTCAGCCCTTGACTTTAATCTTTTGAAGTTCATTTTCTTTTGTTTTTTTCTACATTTGTCATTCAACTTTCTCTCTTCCTTGCATTTTAAAAATTGGTTTTATGCAAATCCTGGCCTTGAGATTTCACATGTTATCCTGGCCCCAAATTTTTCAGAATCTCTAAGAGGAATACCTGTTTTGACTTCAGACCTTAAAATCCAATATCTACCCCAAATACTCCACCAGAATTCCATCTCTCTCAAACCCCACTTTCAAACTCCCAGTGGACGAGGGAGTCTCAGTGGGGAAAGGAGAGATCAGTCAAGGATTATAATAGTATAAGCATGCGGTATCAATGAGAATCTGAATAGGATGATAGCAGTGGAACCAAAAAGGAGGGGGAGATAAGAGGGGTGTTAATTGGATGCAGAATGAACTAATGTGGTGATGACAAATCATGGAGAAGGGGAGAGGAAAGATACAAAGATAGTACTGGAATTTCTAATATGGATGAGGGAATGTTGGTTCAGTAATAGAAATAATTCAGGACAAGAATTGGGGGTGAGGCTGAGGCATTTAGTTTGTGTGTAAAGCATTTTTTGGCTCTTTTATGTCTAGTAAGTATGTCTTTCCAATAATAATTTATTTACCATTAACATTTCTAAAAATATGCTACTAATTTCTACTAATGTCAGAGAGACATGTAAATGTTATCATGAGATTTTTCTCTCCACAAAGGAATCCTCATAAATGCTTTAGTTCTGCTTTAAATATTTGTAGTGCCAAGTAAAAAAATAATAATTTTGGACTTACATAAAGAAATTTTATTCAAAAGGATTATTGCAACAAGGGGAGAGAGCCTATTATTTTGCAATAGGGAGAATGCTCTGAATGTGATATTGGCAGCAGAAAAGGAGATTTTCTTTTATAAAAAGAAGTAGACAAGGCTAGAAAGAACAGTGGGAAGAGTGGGATGAGCAGGTGGTGCAAATAGATAGTTGACCAGGGAATGCTTTTCCCTGAGGTCAGCTGATTTTCAGGAGGGGTGCTTAAGGTGAAGTTGTTCCACATTCCAATGCTTAAGGATGGGCCAAAGTTCAAGGGCCTAAGGGAAGGAAAGAAGTCTGTCTAAAGTTTGGTCAAGTTATGATAGCAAGCATTTTCTTTTTTCCAGATTGGCCAGTGGCAACAAAAAGTTCAGCAAGTCATTTAGGAGCCAAAGAATGGGAATTTGGAGGGTCTGGGTCTGGCCTTGTCATGGGTAAACAAGGGGGTCATCTGTAAGTTTGATCTAACTCATATTGGGAAGGGTTATTCTCTGCAGTAAATCATTTCCAGGAACACCAAAGGGGGTGGGATTGGGGGGCAAATTTCTTGACTGTCACTGTTTTCCAGGAGCACAGGGCTTGGGTAAAGTTCAGCATTGCCAATAGCATTTCAACCTGACATTCTTTTCAAGAAGAAATGTATTTCAGACATCAATAATTAATTCTAAAAAATGAATATTCCTGTTTAAGAACTAGAAAATTTTAGTTTATTTTAAATTTTAGTTTAATTTATAGAAAGGCTGAATTGTAGAAGAGTATATAAAGTCACTAGGATATGAAAGAAAACTTGACCCCTAACTGTTTTGTTCATAAAATTACATTAGACGTCAATTTATTAGATGCTGGTTCCCTCCTTCCCATCTTTCTCTTTCTTTCTTTTTTTGTTGAGACTCTTTGTAAAGCACTGTTTCTATATCCTTTAGGTATTTATATCATATATTGTGATCCCAAATAAGCCACTTAATAATGCCAAGAGGACCATTTTCAAAGGAATGTTTTTGTGATTTACTGGGCCTGTGAATATACACTTTAGTTGGGGGGAGGGGAGATTACATTGCACAGAAGTTGGCCCATGCACTCCATAAAAGCTCATTATGGAAAGATTATAAACATATAACAATACATTTTAAGTGAGATGCAATGATCCATAAAATTGGTGTGGCTAATTAGCAGATCAAATCTCTGTAAGAACTGGATGTCTTTAATATCCTGCAGTTGCTTAATTCTATAGGTATTTTACTACCCACAAATGTTTAGTAAAATTAAATAATAGTATAAATGTTCAGTGGGATTAAGGCAACTGTAAAATGAATCCAAACAAAATGAGTTTATTTTGTTAATAGAATAAAGAGAATCCCAGTGTTAATATAACATTACACAAAATCTAGAGCAAACATCTTCTGAATCCCAGCCTCATTTCACATGTAATTAACCTTTCTCAATCAAGCTAAGCATCCCTCACACCTCCTTCTCAACTGTGCACATCTCCGTCTTTTCTTTCATGTGGATAAAAGGCAGGCATCAATTTAGACTGGTGAGACTGCCTCACACTGTGCTTCCAGAGCAACATCATCCCCAGAGTATTCTGAACACTGATAATTTCTCCAAAGCTCATATGGATACTTTACAAATCATATTTCTTCTTGTGGAATTAGGAAACATTTGATACCAAGGGACAATACATCTGAATAATAAAATTTTCTTAATAATTGGTCACAACTGAAGTAGACATATGTTGTATTTTGGTCCTCTGGCAACAACTGCCTAATTTCTGGGAAAAAGCCGACAACTGAGGACAGTACTCCACCTTTAGGTGGGAGCCCATCTCCTGTCTATGGAGTAACACATGTTGCGGAGGCTTAGGTCAACGGGCATGTTCAATTCCCCTGGTCTCGGTGAGAGGCAAATAGATGGGCTCAAGACCCAAGTTACTCCAATCAGAATGATTATAAGGACAAGTGTGAATCTACTGGGAAATGAATCTTTTTCTTTTTCTTAAGATTTGAACCTAAAAATATGTGAGGGTGAAGTAATGCAAAGCCATCCTGCTCCTATACAGATCTTGGGAGTAAAACCAACACACAGAGGAGTCCAGGAAGGAACAGGGAGAAATCATATCCTAGTGAGTTGTTTAAGTCCATACCTGGTCATTCCTAAAACCAATGTTACCTCCCAAGACTTTCAAGTTATATGAGTCAGTATGGTTTTTCTTTTGGCCTGAGAATGTTTTCTGTCATAACCAAGAGTCCCCACTGATACAACATCAGGCCAGTGGAGTAGATGAAAAAGAATTAAGAACATGGACTGAGGAATCATAAAATCTTGGGTTCTGATATCACTTCAGCTACTAACTTCCTGAATTGCCTTTGGCAAACAGCTTGATGTAAGAGCAAAGTTTCTTCCACTGTTTCAATAGTAACTTTATTATAAATATTAATTAAATAAGCTATTGAACATAAAAGATACGTTAATCTAAAAAATATGGCAGTAATTTCTATAGCACTGACTTTGTTGAGATATTATAAAAGACTGATAACCTTTGTAAGTGGTTTTATTTCAGCGATACAGGGTCTTATTCTAGACACTAAGTTTATCTCCATCCTGAAGTTTATCTGGTTTCAGAATGTTTAGTTTTACAATTCAGAGATTTTGGGGGAGGGTCATGTAGAAGAAACAAAATTCTGCTCTGAAAATAAATACATGAGCTTAATATATGCCCTATATATATATTTTTTATATTCTTATTTTTATTTTTTATTTTTTTGGCATGGGCAGGCACTGGGAATCGATCCTGGTTCCTGGCACGGCAGGCAAGAACTCTGCCTGCTGAGTCACCATGGCCCACCCATGTTTAACTGTATAGGCCAAATGCTGTGAAGTGAAACAAGTCCAGTGAAGTGACTCATCACTGGGTAGATCAATGGGAATTGCAGAAAGTAGGCACAAAAAGGTGGACAGGAACTTTCCATCACAAAGTCCAGTGATGTCATGATTTAACACACATTTCTACTCATCATAATAACAAACAATAAACCATAAATTAGCAAAAAAGGTAGCACTGGAGTACATCTGCAAGGATTAGAAAAGGATCAAAAACATAAAATCACAGGCCTTTTGGACTGTAGACCCAGAGGTAAACAAAGGCAATCAGAGTTCAGGTCCTGTGGCTCAAAGGAAATTAAAAGTGTCCCCACAAGTTGAACAAGAGTCAGACTCACTTTTTAAAGCCAGTAGCTGTTGCTAAATTCAACTGGGATTCTGCTATAGCAAGCTGTGTCAAGAGCTATCAGAGAACAAATAGTATCCCATTACCAGAAATTGAATAAAGCAGTTCAGCAGACTGGTGATTGCATATATATTGTCTCCTATCTCACCATGAAACAGGACCCCTTAAGAGCTATTTATTTCTCTGCACTAAGAACAGAGGGGGCCAAGTGAGAAAGTTTCAAAAACTACTAAGAAAGTAAGCATAAGCAGAGAGGAGGAAAAACAAAATAAAATACTCTATTCACATTAGCTCACAAATAAAAATGTAAAATAGAAAGAGAAATTTAAAGGCAAGAAAGACTGCCAACAAAATCAACTATCTCACATAAACTGATTCCAGGTGGATTTAATTTTATTAAACAGTGTGAAAAAGAATTTAAAGTAAATATGTTGATTTGAGCATGCTCAAAGAGATAAAATTATAACTTTTAAATTTCAATTGAAAAAAAAATCCCAAAGCAAAAACAGAAGGACATTAAAGAAAAACAGACAGATATGAAAACAAACAAATTAGGAATCTTGGAGTTGATATTTATGATTTTTTTTAACTTTACACAATACAGATTGTAAACTACACTGTCAAAAACTGACATTGAAATAATGCACAGAAAAAGTTATCTGAATCACAGCACAAAGAGATAGAGATAAAAATATGAAAGAACAATTTTAAAAACACATTAAGATGATCCAATATATGCAAAATATTAATTGCATAGTTAAATATTGAAATGTTTTAAGAAGCAATATATATGAATCAATGTCAGCTAAAAATTTTACAGAATTAAAAAAAGAAATTAGTCCCAGGACTTACTGAGTCCTGATTATGGTGAATGAAAGTAAATACTCACCTAATCACAATTTAGTGATACTGCAGATTGCTAAAGATCAAAGGGGAAAAAAATCTTAAAACTTAATACATGTATATACATATATTTATAATTGAATGACAATGAAAATCTCAGTAGTAGTAATAGTTCCAGCAGATAATACAGTATTGACGTTTAAAGTCTAAGAGACAATAACTGTCAACCCAGAATTCAAAATATAATTAAACTATTTTTATAAAGTGAAAAAAAATCAACACAATTACAGACATTCAGAGAATTCGTTCCACAGATATACTTTTCCTGAAAGAAGTAATACGATCATTTACTTAAAGAGAAAGTGATGATGAATGCACAGCTATATGATGATACTGTGAACCATTGATTGTACACTTTGTATGATTATATAGTATGTGACTATAATATATCTCAAAAATAGCATTTAAAATAAATAAAGTAAAAAAAAATAAGAGAATAAATAAAGTGACCCCAATGAGAGGGTGAAGAAATAAAATAGGTACAGAACCTGATAAAAATTATTAGCAAATGTAAAACAAGTGGTTAGGACTTTTGTTTCAAAAAAGGCAAGATTGGGTGGTACTGAGATATTCTATGGAAAATTCAAATGTACTAAGATCCATGCCATGCTTTGTAAGGGAATAATGAATAACTTTAGACTTTTGGTAATATAATTACAGATACATGGTTTTTTTAAAACATTTTTTATTTTATAGTATAGTATATATACAAAAGCAAAGAAATAAAAAAGCAAAAGTTTTCAAAGTACTCTTCAAAAAGTGGTTACAAGATAGATCCCAGAGTTTGTCATGGGCTACCATACGATCCTCTCATATTTTTCCTTCTAGCTGCTCCAGAATATAGGAGGTTAGCAGGCTTAAATATTTTTTTATCATCACAATTGACTTTTTTTCCTTCTTTTTTTTTGTGAACAATAACATATATACAAAAAAGCTATAAATGTCAAAGCACAGCACCACAATTAGCTGTAGAACATATTTCAGACTTTGACATGAGTTACTATTTCACAATTTTAGGTTTTTACTTCTAGCTGCTCTAAAATACTGGAGACTAAAAAAGATAACAATTTAATGATTCAGCATTCATATTTATTTGTTAAGTTCTATCTTCTATGTATGATTCCACCATCACCTTTGATCTTTCCATGCCTCTCATTAAGGTTGTTTGGGCTATGACTATTCTAAATTTTTGATATTGGAAGGGTCTATCAATAATGTGGGGTAGGGAGATGGAACCATCTGATGTTCTGGAGAGGCTGGGCTAGGTTTCAGGACTTATCTGGACCAGGGACCCATCTGGAGGTTGTAGGTTTCTGGAAAGTTACTCTAGTGCCTGGAACCCTTGTGGAGTCTTATAAATTGGCCTAGGTGTTCTTTAGGATTGGCTGGAATGGTCCTGGGTTGGGGGTTGGCAGGTTATGATAGCAAGTCTAGTTTGCATAAGAACCTCCAGAGTAGCCTCTCAACTCTATTTGAACTCTCTATCACTGATACTTTATTAATTACACTTCTTTCCCCCATTTGGTCAGGATGTAATTGTCGATCCCATTGACAATGGGATCTGGATTCATCCCTGGGAATCCTCTCCCAACGTTGCTAGGGAGACTTTCACCCCTGGATGCCATGTCCCACGTATGGGGGGAGGGCAATGATTTCACTTGCAGAGTTGGGCTTAGAGAGACCAAGGCCATATCTGAGCAACAACAGAGGTCCTCCAGAAGTAACTCTTAGACATGCCTGTAGGTGTCTGAGCTTCTGTGCTACCTACATAGGCTTGACAAGAGTAAGCCTCATGATTGAGGGTATGGCCTATTGATTTGGGTGTCCCTAATGTTTGATACAGTATCAGGGGATTCCCTGATGGTAAGGTTTAATACTTCCTTAGTCTTTCTCCTCTCCTTCAGGGGACTTTGTATTTTGAAAATTTAGATTTAATAATTAAAGACTAGAATAGTTTTCAAACAAATAAAAATATAATATAGCAACATTAATCAATCTGATTGAAATCAGAAAAACAAAGGAAAGAAGAAAAAAGAGGAAAAGCAATAGTATAAATTTAAATAATACTAGAATAAAAATAAGTATAAATATTTTGGTAAACACATTAAATAACATGGATGAAACTCACATATTAAAGGATTGAGATTATTTTAAAAATCAACATAATCCAAACACTGCACGATTTAAAAGAAAAATACTAATATGAAACCACACCCCAAAAAAGTGAAACTAAAGAGATGGAAAAAAGATACAGACTATAATTATTAGCCAACTAAAATAAATAAAACAATACTAACATTGGCCAAAATAGAATTTGAGGGAAATTAAAAACCAACACAGGGAAAAAAGTACAAAAGACAGAAAAAATGGGGATCATGCACCAAGAAAATATACCAATAATAAATGCCTGTTCACCTAAGAAAATTTTGACACATAAAACAAAAAAAATAAGTTACAGATGAAACTAAAAAGTTTACAATTATGGTAAGCAAATTTAATACTTTTATCAGAAACAGATTAAGAAGTAAAGAAACAAGGAGGTACATGGAACATTGTAACAACTAAATACTCATGGAATACACACTCAAATATATATACTATCTACTCAACAAATAGGAAATAAATGTGTATTTTCAAGTACACATGAAATGTTGCTCCCAAAAATACCAGATTAGGTCACAGAGCACACGACATTTCAACAAATTCAAAAAAGTATATATAGCACATATCACATTCTGTGACCACTTCCCACATTGGAGAAGGACTCTACAAATGCTGAATTGAAGAAAGAGAAACATATCAGGTAGCACACTTCCATCCTGACCCACTGATCCTCTCCTATTTCCCTAATTCTATCTCACACAGCTTAGTGGTTTCTCAGAAGCAGTACCCCAGATAGCTGTCTGTCTCCAGGGACACAGACAATAAGGTCACTTATAGCAACGAGTTAGTACCCCATGCATATCCAGCACAGCACCCAAGTCCACAGAGGCTCAGGGTGGAACACAAGCCATCAAAGAGTGCTGCATACAAAAGGACCCTAGGTTGGGGGCAGGGGAGGGAGAGAAAGACAAAAGGTAGAATGTGGCTGCCAAATGGTGTGCTCACTCAACCCAGTTATTGTCAGCTGAACCAGCTAAAACTAAAAGATGAATTTTTATGGGATGAATTGCCTTTCTAGATTGACCTCATCTGGCTCCCAAGCCTGGGATACCATAATGGGGAAAAAACTGGAAGCAGAAAAGCCTCACAGATAACAAAAAGGGGAGTTAAACTGAAAATTACAAGCCATACTAAGACAGGAAGTTATGGCTCAGTCAAGGGAACAAAGTAAAACTTCAGAGAAGACATAGAATTTGTAACAACTAATCAAAGATGTTCAAACAAACTTCCTAAATCAATATGAGGAGATAAAGGGAAATAGGCATAAAAGTTAAAGGATACTGTTTTAGTTTGCAAGCTGTCAGAATGCTATATACCAGAAATGGAACAGCTTTTATCAAGGAAATTTAATAAGTTAAAATTTTACAGTTCTAAGATTATAAATATATCCAAACTAAGGCATCCAGGGAAAGATACTTTAATTCAAGGAAGGCCAATGGCTATAGAACACCTTTGTCAGCAGACAAGGCAAGTGGCTAGCATCTGTTGGTCCCGTGTTCCTGGGGCCCATTGCTTTCAGCCTATGTTCCTGTGGGAGTTTCTCACTTTCTACTCCAGGGCTGGCTTTCATCTCTAGGCTTCCCTTATCTCTTATCCAGCTTTTGGCTTGCCTAACATCTCACGGCAACATGTGCTGGGCTCCAAGCATCTCCAAACATCTGTGTCTCTGTTCTCCAAGTGTCAGCATCTGAGTCAACTCTGCTCTGTCAGCTCTGCTCTGTCAGCTCTACTCTGAAACTTCTATTACCTCTCTCTCTGTAGGCTCTGAGCTCTCTCCAAAATGTCTCCACCTTCAAAGGACTCCAATAAACTAATCAAGACCCACCTGAAATGGGTGGAGTCACATTTCCATCTAATCAAAATGGTCATCTAGCCACAAATGGGCATGTCACATCTCCATGGAGATAATCTAATTAAAACTTTCCACCTACAGTAATGATTAAAATTAAAAGAAACAGCTGCTCCTGACAAGATTGGATCAGGATTAAACTTTGTCTTTTCTGGGGTACATAAGATTTTCAAACTGGCACGGATATTAAGAAAACAATGTGTGAGCATAAATAAAAAAATGAAAGTATAAAAAGAAACAAATTATGGCGATGAAAGACACTAGTAGATATTAAAAACACACTAGAAGCACACAACTGCAAATATGAACAGGTGGAAGAAAGAATCAGTGAACTAGAAGACAGGGTAATTGAAAGTATACAGTCAGAAGAACAAATAGAGAAAAGAATAAAAAAAAAATTGAGCACTGTCCAGGGATTTGAGTGACAGCACAAAGCACACAAACCTTTGTGTCATGTGTGTCCCAGAAGGAAAAGCAGGGGAAAAAGAGACAGGAAGTATATTTGAGGAAATAATGGCTGAAAATTTCCCAACTATCATGAAAGAGATATATACACATGTCCAAGAAGCACAACATACTCCAAGCAGAATAAATCCTAATAGGCCTGCTCTAAGACATATACTAATCAGAATGTCAAATGTTAAAGATAGAGAATTCTGAAAGTGGCAAGAGAAAAGTGATTTTTTTAATATACAAGGAACCTCAATAAGACTAGGTGCACATTTCTCATATGTCATGGTCAGGTTCATGTGTCAACTTGGCCAAGTGGTGGTACCTTTTTGTCTGGTAGGGCAAGTGCTGGCCTGTCTGTTGCAATGAGGACATTTCATAGAATTAAATCAAAATCACATCAGCTGTATCCACAGCTGATTCCATTTGTAATCAGCCAAGGGGAGTGTCTTCTGCAATGAGTGATGTTTAATCTAATCACTGGATGCCTTTTAAGGAGGATTCAGAAGAGACAGGCTCCTTTCCTGCTTTGGCTGGTGAACCTCTCCTGTGGAGTTGGTCCAGAACCTCCATTGGAATCGTTGGCTTCACAGCCTGCCCTGCAGATTTTGGACTCTGCATTCCCACAGCCACGTGAGACACTTTCATAAATTTTATATTTGTGAGTGTTCCCTGTTGATTCTGTTTCTCTAGAGAACTCTAACTGATACATCATCAGAAACTATGGAGGTGAGGAGGGATTTGTATGATATATTTAAGAATATTAGAAGAGAAAAATTTCCAATCCAATATTCTTTATCCAGCAAAATCGACTTTCAAAAATAAGGGAGAGGTAAAACATTCATAGATAAACAGAAACTGAGTTTGACAACAAAAGACTTTCCCTATAAGAATTACTAAAGGCATTCTGACAGTTTGAAAGGAAAAGAGAGTGGCTTGGAGTAGAGTGAAGGGTAACTAAAGTGTAACTAAGAGTAAGGGTAACTAAAAAATTACATACAAAACCCAATAGTACTGTATCCTCAATATAAAACTCTCCTCTTTAATTCCTATGAGTAAGAATACAGCATATTTCCAGAAAATGGAAATGCAAAATATAAAGTGGTAAAGTGGGACAAAATAACAAGGAAGGGAAATGGGGGATATGGGAGCAGACAGTGTGTATGTTATAGAAACTAGGTTGGTATTTTTTCAAATTAATAGGTAATAGATGTAGGTTGTGAATATAAAGTCCAGGGTATCATGAAGAAAGTATTTTAAAAATATACAGAAACAGGGGGTGCAAGGCAGTTCACTGGTAGAATTCTTACCTGCCATGCAGGGGACCACATTTGATTCCCAGCCATGCATTCTCCAAACAAACAAATGAAAAACCAAATAAACAAAAATTCAGCAAATGCTGATGTAATAAGGGGATACTCACATTGAAAAAGAATGAAATGTGACCCCCACCATACAGCATACAAAAAAATTTTATATATACAGAAACAGACATGAGATAGGGTACAGTCAGACATACTACAAAAAAATCAGCTATACAGAAAAGGACCTTGCAATGAAGGAAAAGAGAGCAAAAAAAGATATGACATAAAAATGAAAGGACAAAATAGCTGATGTACTGTACTGCCTTTACAGTAAATAACTGTTATTACAGTAATTATACTGAATCATAATAGATTAAACTCCCCAATCAAAAGACAGTGTTCTAGTTTGCTAGCTGCTGGAATGCAACACACAGAGATGGATTGGCTTTTAATAAAAGGGGATTTATTTTGTTGGTTCTTCAGAGGAAAGACAGCTAACTTTCCACTGAGGTTCTTTCTTACGTGGAAGGCACAAGATGGTCTCTGCTGGTCTTCTCTCCAGGCCCCTGGGTTCCAACAACTTTCCCCGGGGTGACTTCTTTCTGCATCTCCAAAGGCCTGGGCTGAGCTGCAAGTGCTGAGATGAGGAATGCTGAGCTGCTTAGCAGTGCTACGTTGCAATCTCTCATTTAAGCACCAGCCAATTAAGTCAAATGTCACTCATTGCAGCAGACACGCCTCCTAGCTGACTGCAGATGTAATTGGCAACAGATGAGGTTCACATACCGTTGGCTTATGTCCGCAGCAACAAGACCAGGTATGCTCACCTGGCCAAGTTGACAACTGAATCTAACTAACACAGACAGAAATAAGCAGAATGGATTAAAAAGCTTGATCCAAGCATAAGTTGTTTATAAGAGACTCACTTTAGACCCAAAGACACAAATAGTTGAAAGTGAAAGATTGGAAAAAGATATCCCATGCAAATAGTAATCAAAAAAGAGCTGAGGTAGCTACACTAATGTCATGACCAGGTTCATGTGTCAGCTAGGCCAAGTGGTGGTACCTGTTTATCTGGTTGGGCAAGTGCTGATCTGTCTATTGCTATGAGGACATTTCATAGAATTAAATCATGAGCATGTTGACTGCATCCACAGCTGATTGCATTTGTAATCAACCAAGGGGAGTGTCTTCTGCAATGAGTGATGCTTAATCTAATCACCAGAAGCCTTTTAAGGAGGATTCAGAAGAGAAAGGCTCTCTTCCTGCTTTGGCCGGAGAGCCTCTCATGTGGAGTTCATCCAGACCTCCATTGGAATTGTCAGCTTCACAGCCTGCTCTACAGATTTTGGACTCTACATTCCCACGGTTACATGGGAATATAACCCTTTTTTTATACACTTTTATAAATTTATATAAATTTAAAAAATTTGTACACTTTTATAAATTTTATATTTGTGAATATTTCCTGTTGATTCTGTTTCTCTAAAGAACCCTAACTAGTACAACCAATATCCAACAAAATAGACTTTAAGTCAAAACTATTATAAGATACAAAGAAAGACACTATATAATAATAAAAGGGGCAATACATCAAGAAAAGATAACAATCATAAATATTTATGCACCTAACCACAGTGCCCCAAAATACATGACGGAAACACTGGCAAAACTGAAAGGAGAAACAGACACCCCTATAACAATAGTAGGAGAGTTCAATATGCCACTCTCATCAATAGTAATACATCTAGACAGACAATCAATAAGGAAACAGGGAACTTGAATAATATGATAAATGATCTGACCTAACAGACACACAGAGAACATTACACTTGAAAACAGCAGGATATCCATTCTTCTCAAGTGCACATAGATCATTCTCTAGGATAGATCACAAGTTGGGTTACAAAAACAGTCTCAATAAATTAAAAAAAGATTAAAATTATACAAAGCATTTTCTCTGACGATAATGAAATGAAGCTGAAAATCAACAATAGGCAGAGAATTGGAAAATCCAGAAATATATGAAAGTTAAATAACACACTCCCGATCAGTGGGTCAAAGAAGAAATTGCAAAGAAAATCAGTAAATATCTTGAAACAAATGAAAATGAGAACACAACATACCAAAACTTATGGGATGTAGCAAAGGCAGGGCTGAGAAGGAAATCTGTAGCCCTAAAAACTTACAATTAAAAAGAAGAAAGAGCTAAAGTCAGAGACCTAATGCGCAGCTGGAGAACTAGAAAAATAATAGTAAACTGATCCCAAAGCAAGCAGAAGGGAAGAAATTAAAAAGATTAGAGCAGAAATAAATGAAATTCGGAGTAAAAAACAATAGAACTAACAAAATTTAAGGCTGTTTCTTTGAAAAGATCAATAGAATTGACAAACACTTAGCTAGACTGGCAAAGACAAAAAAAAGAGAAGTCACAAATAAATAAAATCAGAAATTAGAGAGGGGAATTCCTACTGACCCCCAGAAATGAAGAGGATCATAAGAAGATATTGTGAACAACTGCATGCCAACAAATCAGACAATTTAAATGAAGTGAGTAAATTCTTGGAAAGACACAAACAACCTACACTAACTCTAGAAGAAATAGAAGTTCTCAGCAGACTAATTATAAGTAAAGGGATTGAATCAGTCATCAAAAACCTCCCAAAAGGAAAAGCACAGGACTAGATGGTCTCACAGGTGAATTTTACCAATCCTTCCACGAAGAATTAATATTAACCCTGCTCAAATTCTTCCAAAAAAATTGAAAAGGAGAGAACACTCCCTCTTCTAGTTTGCTAGCTGCCAGAATACAGTACACCAGAGATGGATTGGCTTTTAATAAAAGAGGATTTATTTCATTAGTTTCTCATAGGAAAACCAGCTAACTTTCAACTGAGGTTCTTTCTTGCGTGGAAATGCACAGGGTGATCTCTGCTGGTCTTCTCTCCAGGCCACTGGGTTCCAACAACTTTCCCCAGGGTGATTTCATTCTGTAAATTCAAAGGCCTGGGTTGAGCTGTGAGTGCTAAGATGATGCAGCTGAGCTGCTTCGGCTGTACTACATTGAGCTCTCTCATTTAAGCACCAGCCAATTAAATCAAATATCATTCATTGCAGCAGGCACACTAACTAGCCTACATGAGTAACAGATGAGGTTCATGTACCCCTGGGTCATGTCCACAGCAACAGAACTAGGTACCTTCACCTGGCCAAGCTGACAACTGAATCTAACTACCACACTCCCTAACTCATTCTATGAGGCCAACATCACCCTAATACCAAAGCCAGATAAAGATACTACAAGAAAAAAATTACACAGATTTCTCTTATGAATATAGATGCAAAATCCTTAACAAAGTACTTGCAAACCAAACCATTAGCAAATTAAAAGAATTATATACCATGATCAAGTGGGTTTTATTGCAGATATGCAAGAGGCATTCAACAGAAGAAAATCAATTAATGTAATATACCACATTAACAAAATAAAGGGGAAAACAACATATGATCATCCCCATAGGTGGAAAAAAGGCATTTGACAAAACTGAACATACTTTCTTGATAAAAACACTTAGAAAAAATAAGAAAAAGAATAGAAAGAAACTTCCTCAACAAGATAAAGGACACATGAAAAACCTACAGCTAACATATTCAATGGGGAAAGACTGAATGCTTTCACTCTAAGATTTGGAACGAGACAAGGATGTCTATTGCCACAACGTTATTTAACATTGTACTAGAAATTTTAGCCAAAGCAGTTAAACAAGGAAAAGAAATAAATATATCCAAATTGGAAAGGAAGAAGTAAAACTTTCACTATTTTCAGGTGACATCATCCTGATATATATATAGAAATATATATAGAAAGTCCCCCCCCCAAATTTACACAAAGCTACTAGAACTAAGAAATAAATTCTGCAAAGTGGCGGGTAGAAGATCAACATCCCCAAATCAGTTCATAGAAGCATACACTAGTCATGAGCAACCTGAAAAGGAAATTAATTATGTCCATTTACAATAGCAACTAAAATAATCAAATACCCAGGAACAACCGAATCAAGGATGTAAAAGACTTGTACACAGAAAACTACAAAAAATTGTTAAAAGAAAGACATAAAAAAATGGAACGACATTCCATGTTCATGGACTGGAAGGCAAAATATAGTTAAGATATCGATTCTACCTAAAATGATTTACAGATTCAATGCAATCCCAATCAAAATTACAACAGCCTACTTTGCAGAATAAGAAAAGCCAATTATAAAATTTATTTGGAAGGATAGGGCCCAAGTAGCCAAAAACATCTTGACAAAGAAGAACAAAGTTGGAAGACTCACACACATTGACATTAAAACATATTATAAAGCTACAGTGGTCAAAATAGAATGGTACTGGCCCACGGAAAGCCATATAGACCAATGGAATCAAACTGAGAGTTCAGAATCAGACTCACACATCTATGGCCAATTGATTTTTGACAAGACTGCCAACTCCACTCAAATATGAAAGAATTGTCTCCTCAACAAATGATGCTGGAAGCACCAGATAGATACCCATATGCAAGAGAATGAAAGCAGATATCCTATCTTACACCATATACCAAAATTATCTCAAAATGGACTGAAGTCCTAATTATAAGAATCAGAACTATAAGACCCCTAGAAGAAAATGTAGGGCAGTATCTTCAGGATCTTCTGCTAGGCAGTGGTGTACACATTATACCCAAAACACAAGGAATGAAAGAAAAAATAGATAAATGAATGTCATCAAAATTAAAGACCTTTTTGCCTCAAAGGACTTTGCCTCATGAAACTGAAAAGAAAACTTATTCAATGGGAGAAAATACTCAGAAACTATCCAATAAGGGTTTAATATTCAGAATATATAAAAGAATCCTACAACTCAACAATAAAAAGACAAATAACCCAATTTAAAAAATGGGTAAATGGTTCGATAGACATTTCTTCAAAGAGGATATGCAAATGGCTAAAAAGCACATGAAAAGTTGCTCAACATAAATAGCTATTAGGGAAATGCAATTCAAAACCACAATGAGATGTCATTTCACACCTCCTAGAATGGCTACTATTAAAAAAAAAGATTACATGTGTTGGAGAAAATGTGGAGAAATAGGGACACTTATTCATTGCTAGTGGGAATGTAAAATAGTGCAGCTGCTTTGAAGACAGTTTGGTCATTCCTCAGAAAACTAAGTATAGAATTACCATATGGCCAAACAATCCTGCTACTAGTTATATACCCAGAAGAAGTGAAAGCAGAATTTTGAACAGATATTTGCACACTGGCGTTCAGAGTGGCATTATGCAAAATTGTCAAAAGATGTAAGCAATCCAGGTGCCCATCAGCCAATTATTGGTTAAAAAAAAATGTGGTACATATTTTGCTAGTGATCAATGAAAGCAAGGGGTAAGGGGTATGGTAGGTATAACCTTTTTTTTTCTCTTTCCTGCGTTCATTTTATCTCTTTTTCTATTGTCTTTTTATTTCTTTTTTTGAATTAATGCAAATGTTCTAAGAAATGATGAATATGCAACTAAGTGATGATATTGTGAATTACTGATTATGTATGTTGTTTAAATTTGTTTCTTTATTTTTTAATTAATAAATAAATTTTAAAAAAAGAATCAATAAAACCAAAAGTTGGTTCTTAGAGAAATTCAATAAAATCAATGGGCCATTAGCAAGGCTGACAAAGAAAAAAAGAAAGAGGATGCAAATAAAGAAAATCAGAAATGAGAGGGCAGTTGTTACCACTGACCCTGTAGAAATAAAAAAATAATCATAAGAGGATACCATGAACAACTACACACCAACAAACTAAACAATGCAGTTGAAATGGACAAAAAAAAATTGTGGTACATACATACAATGGAACATTATTCAGTCATAAAAATGAAGTTCTGATGCATGTGATAATATGGGTGGGACCTGAAGACATTATGGTGAGTGAAACAGCCCAGACACAAAAGGACAAGTATTGTATGATCTCACTGATATGAACTAATTACAATAAAGTAATTATATTAGTTATTATTAACTAGAGTTATGATCTAGAATATAGGTTTACCTGGGAATAGATAGGGGTTAGAGAATGGGGAGTTGATGCTTAATTTGTACAGAATTACAAATTCTTACTTTTTAGGCTGATTCAAAGGTTCAGAAATGAATGATGGTAATGGTAGCATATTACTGTGAGTGTAATTAACAGCACTGAATTAGGGTGAATGTGGGTAAATGGGGAAACTTTAGGTTGCATATGTTACTGAAATAAAAACAAAAAAATAAAACATAGGAAGGTGTAACAACAATAAAAAATTTAGAAGTTTAAAAATACAGTAGAAAAATTTTTAAATAAAATTTTGAAGAGAAAATTATATGATGAATTAAGGAAGTATCTGGATAACAGGAGTTCTAGAATTAGGGAAAGACAAAATAATAGGCATTCAAATTTTCCAGAACTGAAGACCATGAATTTCAATACCGAAATAGCCACTGAGGACTCAGCATGATGAAAGAATAAAAAAGACCACCACAAAGCATGTCATCAAGATATTTCAGAATGCTAGTATTCACTCAAGGATACTTAGAAGCCTCCAAAGGAGAGAAATACATCACATATAAAAATCATGAGTCAAAATAATACCAGATATTCAACAGCCCAATTAGAAGATAGAAGACTAAGGATAACACTTTCAAAATTCTAGCAAAAACTAATTTCTTGAATTCTAGACCTATTCACATTGACAATTAATTTTGGGGAGGAACTAAAATAAATAAATTTTTAACTATTCAGGTTCTCAAAAATTTACCCGCCATGTACCCTTTCTAAGGACATTATTTAAGGCTTTGCAAAGGCCCTGGCTACAGTCAGCATCAGGACCCTCACGTGCATTGCAGGGTCTGGTGCACATGCCCTTGCAGCAGGTGCGTCACCAGCGGGAAGTCCCGCTCCCGCCACCCTACTGCCCCAGCTGAAGAAAGTGGAAGCAAAGAAAGAATCTGAGGAATCGCAGACGGGCTTTGGGCTTTTTTACTAACCCCCTTTGAAATGTGTTTAACAAACAGCTGAATCCTTTAAAAAAGTGAGAGAATAAATGTAAAGGAAGATCATGGAAAGAAGTGAACCCACACTGAGTGGTGATAAAGGTGATAGAAGATTCTAGGAAGATAGTTGTGCAGCCGACTAAGAAACAGCTAGTCCAAATGGAATTAGGACTCCTAGAAATGCATTAAAAAAAAAAAAGTTATAACACCCATTGAGTTTGCCTGTTGGGGGTCCAATGGTGTCCAATGGTGAATCAATGAGAAGTTCACTGGAAAACATGCAAATAAGCAAGAAAACAAAAAATCCTAAGACATTATTAACTACAAGGGATGGAAATGTCGCATCTATAAGTAATTCATAGTTCATTGTTTGGTTAACTGTGAATAATATTTATATAGGTAGAATAATGTAAGCATGGAAATTCTTGATTAAACCAAAATAATGACATAGCTATATTGTATATATGATGAACATACTGGCAGTGTTCCAGGGAAGGGCATGGCAGCTGGATGCTCAGGAAGCAGACAGAGAGGAGGAGAGGTGAAAAATAAAAGAGAACTAAATTTTCCTCTTACACAGCGGGAAGCCAGTAGAAAATTTATTCACCTCAGCAGTAGCAGTTCATTCTAGCTGTATCCAGCTTGTAATTCTAGCCTCACTTACAATAAGACCCAGTCTTATTGTGGGGACTCTCAGAGACACACCACCAGCTACCTGGCATCCCTCCTCAGAGATCCTCAGTCCCTAGAGCCCCTCTTCCAATCTTCTAAGAATCTCAGTCTCTTCCCTTTTTTTCCAACAGCCCTAGAGGTGATAGCTGTCTCTTGCAGTTGTACATTCTTGATAACTTACTTTCCCTTTTTGCCTTTGCAGTTATTTAGTTAACAATTCTTTATATCTAGTAGCAATTCTTCCATTAAATTCTCTCTGGTGAAACAATTGTTGTGGCTTCTGTTTCCTGAATAGACTCTGACATTTAATACCTTGCTGAATATAAGAAGACAAAGACAAAGAAGAAGACAAAGATGAAGAAGAAGAAGAAGCACATGACTGATCAGTAGGAATATAGAAGTTAATTTCCAAAAAGGTGTAGGTGGTGCTGCTGGAGGTGTTCGCTTGTTTGTTGTGTTGTGTTTGGTTTGATTTAGAGATGAACACTTTTGCCAAAAGAAATCTCACATGAAAACCCTATGTTTTATTGACATAAAAATGGAATTATTCTAGTTGGCACCTCCTTGGAAACTTCTGGAGAGAAGCCAAAAAACAACCTTTATAATATGGGTCATAAAATATGGAATGTTAGTTTCATAGTTCCATTTTTCTACTCATCAGTGTGGAATCTCAGGTGTATGACATCCTAAACATTTTGTCTATTGTCTGGTGACTATTGTCTATTGGTATCTATTGGTGTCCCCAAATAATTATGACAATATTGAAGGATGAAATATCCCATTCATATTTAAATTACATAATAAAATGAGAATTCAGAGAATGCATGGTTTAGAGAAGAGGTGGCATTTAAAGTAGACCTTCCATATAATAGGATAGGAAAGACATTAGAGCATAGTGTCTCAGGAATAAACTTACAAAGCAGATCCTAAGCACCCAAATATTCAGCTCATAACTCCACCATTTTCCAACAATTGGAACTTATGAGAAAAATTGTTTGTAGGTCTCATTCAAACATTGGTATCTTGTTGCCTGATACTTTTGTTTAGACATACGGTAATTGCATCTTGTATCCCAGTGTTTGTCTTAGCTTTCTTGTATCCCACTGATCCATTGATTCTGCCCCACAGGGTGACTTCAGTTTTCACTGAAGAGCATGCTGGGATAAGGGCTTTGTTTCCTCAACTCTACCAATAGAGGGGAGTTTTCCTGGAAAGTCTGATTTCTAGGTACTTCAAGTTTCCTGTGGCAGTAGTTAATTATCCAAAGGGAACTTTTATATTTCTAGGAGAATTACTTCCAAGTCTTGGAGTCCCTGCAACGCTCTTGTGAATCAGCCTTGAAAACAAGCTTTGTCAAACAGCAGGGTCTGTCTGAATGTGGGTCAAAAATAGAATACCTTTCAAAAGATTAGCAGCAACTCGTGAAAGACAAGACAGTATCAAAATTATTCACAACCCCTTTCCTTCCCCTTAAAACTCATTAAGAACACCAGTGTTGCTGAAATTGACTATGTTTTAACATTTTATCATGTGTCAGAAAATACACCTCTCTGTTTCAACTCTTCCAATCATTAAAGAATGCAATCTAAATTGAAAATTTATAAGCCCTATATTCCCTAACTTTTAAGGGACATAAGAAGACTCTGGAGTAGGATATAGAAAATTGTATGTGTTTTACACATTAGAAGCAATATGACAGGCATAGGGTTCTTCTAAAGTAATCACCATACAGTTTGAAAAACTTTGGGTATAAAACTTATCAAATCAGGCAAAAAATATTTACAAGAACAGTGTGCATGAGTCAGAAATCATTTCTGGCCTGATAAAAGTTATCATTTTAATTTGTGCTGGTTTCCTGTCCATGGATTTCTTTAAAAAACATATATAAGTAAAGGAGTTTTGAATTGTTGAGTCAATTTATGTTTTCACCTTCTAAATGCAACTCATCTTAAACTTTCGGTTTACCTCAAGAATGGGATTGGGTTATTTTAGTTCTAAGTGATTCCTAGATTTTTATATGTTTCATATATACCTCCTAAAATACAATATTCAATATCTATACCATTAGGGTCTAGATATTTTCTCAGCATTTTCTATTCTCTACAATAAACCTATGAGATGGTATGATTGACCTTTGACTATGGAAGCGCAGATGCAGAAGGTTTACACTCAGTGTGCTAGAGGAGACTTTTCCCAAGAAAGAGTCATAGTCTTTCCATAATCTCAAACGGCTTCTTTAATAAGGAACACTGAGGTTTAGATGCATGTACAGTACAGTACAGTTTATGTTGCCTGGTGGTAAGAAACAGTGAATTGTATATATAGAAGAATGGCACTTAGTTCAGAGTTCATATAACCTCTTTGGAGGAGGTTTCCAGGGATAAGAAAAAAACAAAAAAGGGAGAGTTGACACCTGAAAAGTAGGGATGACTGGACTACTTTAAAGGGAAATTGGAATAGTTTGTTTGGGGAAGGAATAGAAATTTCTTGTTCTTTTCCTCATGGAAATGCCCTTTGTTAAGTAATCTATGGAAACTTGTATACATTTCATAATAAACTCTTTATGTAACGTGAAATCTATTTAGGAAAAATGAATACTAAAACCATGTGCAGTTTTTTGTTAGGCATGCTTATAATAAATTAGTGTGTAAACTGGCACAAACTTTCTTGAAAGAATTTGTATCCAGTATCTATATAATTTCATATCCTCTTACTCTGAAATTCCATTTCTAAGAATTCATTCAAAGAAGAAAATTAGAAATATGGAGAAAATATATATGTCTAATATTGCATATTTAAATATTATTTATAGTATTTACAATATTTTAAATATTATGGTACTTATAATACTGGGTATGAAACAACACAAAAGTCAACTTCATGGAAATCTTTAAATATATTTTGACAGAACCATAGATTGGAATAATAAGTCACAATGAAAACTTACATTTGAAGAACGCTTTATGGCTTAGGGAAATGTTTATAATATAATTTTAAGTGAAAAAAAGCAAGAATAGGATAATGCACAGAGAACTATCTTAAAATTTTGAAAAAGATATATTTACACAAAGAAAAAGGCTTGGAAGTAAAAACACCAAAAATATTAATAGACATGATCTTAGAAGAGTGAGATTTTGAATGATTTTAATTTTCATCTTCATACTTTTCCTATTTCCTAATTTTAGCAAAATATCTATATTACTTTTATAATCAGAATATAAATGATGATATCTGTTTAATAAAAGAAATTTTTGAACATTTTCAAACAACTTCTTTTAGTATACCAATTTAAAAATTTTTGCTTTTGCTTTTGTAGCAAAAAAGCAAAAATTTTTTGTATAACCAATTTAGATCTGGTTATAAGGAGCCAGTGGTAATTCAGCTAATTATGTCTCATTAAGCATGTTTTAATTTATGATAGGTTTCTTTAACCATTTTACAACTGTACATGAGAGCTCTCCTATTTCTCATTCTTGGACCTATTGCTACATGACAAGCTTTTTTTCTTCAAAAAAAAAAAAAAATGCAAGTGTTCCTATCTCGAAGACTGAAAATTTTAATCTAGGGAACTAAATTTGTCCAAACTTTTGTCTAGCTAATTTATTTTTTCTTTATTTTACAGTTTAGAGTAAACACATACGCTTTATACTATGCAATGTTTGTATATTATGCATGACTGTGTATATTGATGACTTGAAAAATCTCTTAGAAAAGTGAGAATTAGGAGAAATAATGATTTTCCTAAGACAATTACCTAATATCAATGCCTCACACTTAACAAGGACTGGAATATATAGGTAATATTAACATTAAGACCCACTACTTTTAAGCTCCCACTTGTTTAACTGCATTCTTCTTATTCATAAAAATGTCTCCTCCAGATATTTCTGAATTTACCCAGGGATAGCAGTAACTCACATGAGCTCAGGAAAAAAGTCCTTTCATGTTATTCTGCCCTGGCCTCCCCTTCTTGTCCCGTCACCACCTTCCTCTTAAGAATGCTGGAAAATTGCTTTTGAAATATGCTTAATAGAGGTAAAGAAGAAGCTGGAGAAAGGAAGAACAGATAAATTATTTCTTCATTACCCTCAAAATATAAACACCAATGTTAATTCTATGATTATAAGACTAGAAAGATCTCTTTCCAGGTTTTGGTCATTTGGAGAATGAAAGCGACAACTTCCTGAAGTTATAAGAACAGGAGTTCACATATCATAGTGAAGATAATTACCCTTAAATTGATTGAGATGCTAAAGATAAGAAACACATTTCAAAATAAGAGACTTTTATTCTTGACACTTATGTCCACAGCCTGACACAAACAAGAGATAAGCCTTTTTAGTACATGCAAAAAGCCCAAGTATTAAGTCAAATTTTCTGTAATAAGTGAGATTGGTATTTAAATACATGACTACTCCGGGTGAATAAAAAGGAGCAGACCATACACTGCTCTTTCAATGATGGACTCCAGATAATTCAACTCATTTCAGCACTACTCATATGTTCCAGTAGCTTGTACATTAATTTGAAGAGCATGAAACATTAAACTAGACTGGTTTCAAACATACATAATAGACATATAAATAAATGTAAGCTCTGCTTTCAGT
Source organism: Tamandua tetradactyla (assembly GCF_023851605.1). NCBI lineage: Eukaryota > Metazoa > Chordata > Mammalia > Pilosa > Myrmecophagidae > Tamandua > Tamandua tetradactyla. Next base: position 127,300,011 of record NC_135329.1, on the reverse strand, counting down.
TCAATTATGTATGGGGAAGTTCTTAAGTAACCTAATATTCGTGTCAATATGTAGTTCTTTTACATACTACCTCTTTTGTTAAAAATCTCAATTTTCATTTTTTTCTTTTCCTCATCACATAGACACTTAAAGTAATTTTGTTCAAGGATTGACTAGATAAGTGACATAATACAGTTTCAGCTCGCTCTTCTTTGCCACAGTTAAGGTCTGTACCTCTCTTCAGCTTCTTAGAGGTAGTGAATTACCTGAGAGGCCCTCAAATCTATGTTTCTCTATTTGGAGAATATCAATTGATTTACTGCTTCAAAGTTTAAATCTTGAAACTAACTTGTTGTTGTATACTGTATGGCTGCATCATGTTCTTGAAACTAATTTTTAAAAGAATATAAACTTTATTCTACATAGGTATTGAAAACTAGGTGTTATGAATAATGCAGATCGTCAGAAATAGAGTAAAGCAAAGTTACTTAAGACTCATGGAGAAACTCTCACCAAAGTTGTTTTCTATATTCCATACTCTTGGTAGGATCTACTGATGAGATGACAAGCATGATTTGATAAGTTATACCCTTCTCATTATCTAATAAATTCATTCTAATAGAGAAAGAGACTTTTAATTGCCTTGATGTGAAGTCCCATGAGAATGGGTGGGTAGAACCACTTTAGGAAAATCTGCTCCACCCTAATCATATAAGTTTTTTCTTCTATAGCATTTGAAATCACTTGTGGGATCCAATTCCAGTTTCTGAGGGTGGCTACTGGTACCTCCCAGTGAGTGATCCACTGTAACTATAAAACTACTGGAGAAAAGTACTTAACATCATGTCTAATAAATTCCGCTCTAGACCAGCCCTCTTATGTGGGGTCAGAGGCTCTGTGATCCCTGTGACATCATGCACTGGTTTGATGACAGGACCCAGACTTGATCCTAGGTCCTTTACTCTTCCCCTCACATTATACTTCCTTATTGATAACAATTCTGGCAAGTTGTGTTGAAATTAATTTTCAGAAGCCACCTAATAACAAAAATACCAGCAATTTATTTCACGTTACAGAGAAGGAATGCAGAACTGAGAAGGAGAGGCTGACAAAATACATACACAGTGAATGCACCATCTTAAAAATGGCTGATGAGTTGTAGAAGTGGGACCAGCCAAGGTCAGGGTGTCAGTACCCACAGGTTAGCAGGAACAGAGGAGAGAAGCTGGTGTTAGAAGCTGAGCGATCACCCTGCATTGGGCTCACAGGGGTGGAGGAGTGGATTAGTCAAGGTTCTCCGAGAAACAGAACAAACAGTTTCTAATACAGCTTGCCTCCAAGTACCCTACCTTGATATTTCCCTGAAGCCACTTTTCCCACAATTGAAGGTCCTAGATGAATTTCCCAAAATTCATCTGGAATTTAGAAAAGAAGAAACTTACATATAAAGCCAGGGGAAATGGGAGCTCAAAATAGACATTTTAAAAATAGAAATATAAAGAAAATTACATTTCTTAAACATTAGACTTTGTGGATTAAGTTTCATATCGGAAAAGTTAATTATCATTAACCTGAGTTTAGTACTGTTTAGTTTAGAGCCTTTTTGATTCATTAGGTCTTCTGATACTTACATTAACCTATAATGTATGGGTGGCAGGCAATACTATATAAGGAGGTCATGTTTTGTTGTGGTGAAGAAAGGCTTTAGAAGTCTGCCAGTTGGCTTAAGTTTGAATCCAAGCCTCACACCTAAATTCCTTGTCTGTAAAATGGGTATGAAATGTGTACACATCTTACAGGATCATTTCGCGTGTAACTTGATGAAGAGATCACTTAAGTGATCAATGCAAACTATTACCATCATTTTATAGCATGCAGTTCATTTTCCTTACAAAGCTCAAATAGCTAGTAAATGATGGAGGCAGAGTGCTTATTCCAGCTTTCATACCATTTCCACCATAACTAGGATGACCACATAAATCAGTGCTCAAGCCAGGACAATTTTGAGAATAAAGGGGGAATTATTAATAATTATGGCAGGACACCAGACCTGGAGCACAGCGTATATGGTTAGCTTATCTGTATCCCAATGCACCAATAATTAAATTTGCTTTGATCTCTTCTGCTATTCCTTTTTTAGCTATTTGATTTTAATACCTGATTGCATTAGCTGTTTTCCTATGCATGATGTTGTAGAATAAGCTCTTACTAAATAGAAAAGACTATACCACCAACTAATTGTATGATATTGGCTGAATCAGAAAATTTTTCTGAGACTTGGGCTAGATTAGCATTATACAAAATGTCTCTTCTAGGACTTTAACGTCACCAGCACTTTGCTGACTTCGTTCTGTATCTTCGGCACTCCTGAAATGAGTGCCTTACCGAATATCTGAATACTAACTTGGCCTTCTTGTACAGAGACCTGTTTTCTCAAGCCCTTCCAGCCTTGAGGCTCACTTGCTCTGGAATGTGAGCACTGATGCTTATTTATCAGATTATTAGCTTCTTGGCATATTTTTAGGATTGTTCAAAATACAGACATTTCTATATAAATGGAGATGCTTTAATACTTTATCCTTTTTAATAATCAAACAAAGAAACTGCAGCCATCAAACTCTGGTGCACTCTCTTTTATTGAACGTGATAACATTACTGGGTAGGACTCAGTATTCGTGTGGGAATTAATGCATAAAAATGCTGTTTTGCATAACAATAATGTCAAAAGCTTAACTCTGAAAAGGTCCACCTTAGTTATAAAACTCAGGCAGTGGATTGATACATTATCTTTAAAGAATTTCAAAATGCTTTGTGATTCTGCTTGTATAATATCTCTGACAAGATATAAGAAGAAAATATTCCATTTAAATACACAGGTGTGGATCTGATCCGAGAGCTCTGTTTCTGAAGTCATGTTTGTTTTAGGTAAAGGTCACCAAGAAATGTTCCTTTTGAATCTTCAGATATTAGAAGAAAATATGGCAATATTGGGGTGAATGACCTTTGTGTTGATCACTCTGTCAAAAATCCATAAATATGACCATGTGAGAAGACACTTCTATATTCACGGATTTTTAGAACAAAATTCAATATTCGAAATTACTGTCAACTGTATTTTATTTGACAAATGCAGGCTCTGGGATATCAATATTTAAAAATACTGCCCCTCTTCTTTCCAGTATCAAATATAGTTGAAACACATAATAGTAAATGATTTTATATACGTTTAGGGTTTTTAGTCAAACATACTCCTAGCAGTCTTTTATTTTGTGCTACTGTTTATCAAGAATCACCATTTGAAAGTTAATAATAACATAATTTAAAACAATAATTACATTATTATTCAATAGCTGTGGGAAAACACTGAGTTGAATAATGAGATAAAAATGAGTATCTCAGTCCTAACAGGACATTAATCAACATATTAACTGTGTGGGCAAACTGATTTGAGGCTGTTATGACTTAATTTGGCCCCAAATCATTATTTTTAATATATTGCATAATGTCTTTTAAAATATGTGTTCAACTGAGTATAAGTAAGCATTAGATTTCAATAGAAGAGATGCTACACTTTATCATGTCATGAGTTATCCCATTTTTATAGTGCACAGTATAAATTGATATTCCTGAAACTCTGACATTTCACAGCTATGTTCAGATAAGACTGAATTAGTTTGCAACCTCTGTACCTAAACTCAGTTATAATAAAAAAAAAGAGCCTATATATTATCATACTCTTAATTGCCAAGAAATATTTGCTAGGCCTTGTTGTGTTAAGATATTTTCACACACAAAAAATGTTTAAATGTCATTACAGTTCCCATAAGTAAGAGATATTTTCCAAACTCAGAAATCTTTGCCCAGTTTCACATGACAGGAATTCAATTCTTAACTCCAGATCTTCAGTTAACATGAATTTGATCCTTTGGAGACCTCATTCATTCCTAAGGATTCAGTGATCATGGAGAAACTCTTCATCCTACAGGAATCACTTTCCACAGCACTCCACAAGAGAAGCGCACCTTGCCTCCTCTCTTCTCAGCCCTGGCACAAATACAAATTCTCTTCTCTATGATCCAAAAGTAGCTTTTGATATTCCTTTATTACTTATTGTTCTAGTCTGCCAAAACTGTCAGAATGCAACACACCAGAATTGGATTGGTTTTTAATAAAAGGGGATTTATTTAATTAAAAATATATAGTTCTTCAGAGGAAAAGCAGCTAACTTTCACGGGAAGGACGAGGTGGTCTCTGCTGGCCTTCTCTCCAGGCTTCTGGGTTCCAACAGCTTTCCCCAGGGTGATTCCTTTCTGCATTTCCAAAGGTCCGGGCTAAGCTGCGAGGGCTGAGTTGAGGTATGCTGAGCTGCTTGGGCTGTGCTCCATTGAGCTCTCTCATTCAAGCATCCAGCCAATTAAATCAAGCATCATTCATTGCAGTAGGCACGCCCCCTAGCCCACCACAGATGTAATCCAGTGACAGATGAGCTTCACATGCCATTGGCTCATGTACACAGCAACAGAACTAGGCACCTTCACCTGGCCAAGTTGACACCTGAACCTAACTACCACACTAAAGTCTAATTATTTGCTAATATGTCCAATTCCTTTACTTGGCTATTGCTCCTTCAGGAGAGGAACATTTTATACCTTGCTTTAATATTCCACAGTACTTGAATTAATAAAGAAAAACATTTTATTATTTGTGTGTATGTGTGTGTGTGTGTGTTTGTGTATTCATATGGAGGGAATATAGGTAGTTTAATATTGATCTAAGTATAAGGTAGAATTTTAATCAGATAGATAATTGCTGTTTTGTTTATCAAATTAAATAATCACATTCCTATGCATAGATAGCCTACAAGAAACAGTTTTTTTTTCTTACAGATGTTGTAGGGTTATAGAAAAATCATGCATAAAATAAAGTGTTTCCATATACCATTCTATTATGAACACCTTGCATTAGTGTGGTACATTTGTTACAATTCATGAAAGAATATTTTTATAATTGTACTATTAATTACATTCCATCATTCACAATAGCATTCAGTGTTTGTGTTGTACAGACCTATTTTTAAACAACTTTTATTGTAGCAATATATAAAGCCTAAAAATTGTGCTAAAAAGATGGAGGAAGTAAAGGACACAGAACTTTTGCATTTTCACTTGTGAATGGGTTAGATAAGGATTTGGGAACTCTGAGACTCGATAAAATTTGAGTGAGGGGGCTGCCCTGATCAACTGGCAAAGTGAGAAGCTACAAGGCTCCATCCAGCAAAGCTGGACAAACATCTTTCTCAAGGTTCTAGAAAATAGTTAAAAGGCTACTTAAAAGCTGTAGGATCTCATGGCACCCTGGTCTTAGTTCCACAGGGAGCAGAATAACCCTTGTAAATATACCAGGAACATGTATGTTGGGCCTAGTCTGTCTGGTAGTCTTCTGAGGTATCTGCCATCTGAGAAATTATCCTGCATGGAGAATCCTCCCTATGGAACACTGCTGGAGAGCAGTCTAGTAGCAGCCTGGGGCAAGGGACTGTTGCCTGTAAGACATAGAGTGTAGTACCTGGGACAATGAGGAAACTATTTGCTAGAGAAAATGGGCATTCATAAATGGGGGAATTCCAAGGGCCAAATGTGCATGCCTAAGACAAGATGCATGTGCAGAAAAGACCAGGGATGTCTATGCTTGTCTAAATTCACTGTATGGCTAAACTCTGAAGGAAAACACATGTACAGATTAATCTGAAAAGTCTGGGAAAGGTGTTCTCTTTTATCTTTTTTTGTTGTTGATGATACCTCTTGGAATTCAAGCTCTATCGTAATACTAGATGGATACAATTTTAAGGAACAGATGCCTCAGAGTTTAAATTCAACTGATAACACATTAAAATGTCCAAGTTTCAATAAAAAATTACAAAACATACAAAGGAACAGGAAGCAATGGCCCAGGTGAAGATGATTAAAGCATTTGAAATCATCAATCAGGAGGATCAGACTGATACGTTACAGACTAAGACCTTTTAAAAAAGTGGTCCTAAATATGCTCAAAGAGCTAAAGGAAAACATGGAAAAAAAAAAACTAAAGGAAAACCATAGATGAACACAAAATGCATATCAGTAGAGAGATGGACATTATGAAAAGGAATGAAACAGAGCTAAAGACCTCAGAAAAGAAACCGAAAATTCCTTAGAGGAGTTTTACAGCAGATCGGAGCTTGCAGAATAAAGAATCAGTGAGTTTGCAGATAAGACCATTGAAATTATCAGTCTGAAGAGCAGAAAGAAAAAAGAATGAAGACAATGAATAGATCCTGAGGAACCCATGGACACCACACAAATTGTGAAAGTCCCAGAAGGAAAAGATAGAAGGAAAGGGGCAAAGAGAATATTCAAAGAAATAATGGCTAACTTCTCAAATTTAACAAAAGGCATATATATACATACATATATATATACATACACACACACAAGAGGCTCAACAAACTCCAAACAGGATAAACCCAAACAAGCCCACACCATGTCATGTTAACTGCTGAGTAGCAAAGATTAAAAAACATAATTCTGAAAGCCACAAAAGAAAAACAATGTGTCATTTACCAGTGAGCCTTGATAAAAGTAAAGGCTGATTTCGCACAGGAAATCATGGAAGCAAGAAGGCTGGAAAAAAAACACCACCCAAGATTTCTGTATCCAGTGAAATTGTCTTTTAAAATAAGGGAGGAGTTAAAATATTTCCAAATAAATGAAAGTTAGACCAGCCCTATAATAGGTGCTAAAAGGAGTCCTGCAGTTTGCAAGGAAAGGACACCAGACAAGTGGCTGAAGTAGGCAAGAAAAAATAAAGATCTCTGGTAAAGATAATAGTATAGCATAGATAAATACAAATAGAGTACTATTGCATTTTTTTATTTGAAACTCCACTTTTTCCTTACTGCAGGTCTAAAAGGCTAATGCACGAAATATAATGATGAATCAATGGCTTTGGATTCATCATACATAAATATGTAATTTGTGACAAGAACTACAGAAAGGTGCAGGGATGAAGGGATATAAGAACATAATTTCTTGTGGGCTACCTAAGCATTTTAAAAAAGTATACTTTGATTTTTTATAGTGTTTTGGAGTATATGTCCTTGTACAGATTTTTTTTGGTTGCTCTATGTATTACATCAAATATCCATAGCTTAAAAAAAAAGAACATAGTTTATGTATGCCATGGAAATTAAGTTGGTATCAAAACAAATGAGACTGTAATAGGTTTAGAATGTTAAATACAAACTTCATGGAAACCACAAAGAAACTTTCAGAGAACCTGCAAACTCTACAGAAAGTAGCACAGAGATTACCAGAGGTGGGGATAGGGACATTGGGGTCTTAATGTAAAATGAGTGTAGGTTTCTGTTTGGGGTCCTAGAAATGGGTGATGGTAAGGGTACTGCAACATTGGGGATGTTACTAATCACACTGAATGCCATGCATGGGAATGGCTGGGATGGGAAGATTTATGTTGTATATATGTTTCTACAATTAAAAAAAGAAAAGCAAACCAAAGAGATAATGACAATTAAATGCAATACATGGTACTGGATGGGAACTAAGAATGGAGGATAAAAGGCTCAAAAGGACATTATTGGGCCATGATAAAAGTTGGAATATAAAATGTAAGGTTTATGTCAATGTTAAATTTCTTAAACTTAATGTGATTAAAATAAGTGAATATTATTATTTGTACAAAATGTATCTGAACGTATTTTATGTTCAAGGAATATGATGTGTGCAACTCCTCTCAAATGCTCAGAAGATGATAGATAAAGATAGGTAGGTAGGTAGGTAGGTAGGTAGGTAGGTAGGTAGGTAGGTAGGTAGGTAGGTAGGTAGGTAGAGATAGAAATGATGTGGCCAAGGTGACAAAATGTTAAAGCTGGCAGATCTGAGTATCTGGATGTCAGAGTTCTCCATATGGAGTTTGTGTCGGTTTTTCAATTGCCTATGAGTTTGAAATTATTTCAAAATAAAAAGTTAAAGAAAATGAGAGAGGGATAAAAAAACGTCATCTTCAGAAGAAGAAACTTGAGAATATATTAATAAACCAGAGCCTAAAGAGGGATAAGACAAAGGAGAAATTCTTTATGGAAAATGGCCACTTCGTTACGGACAATGGTCAATATTTGTTTAAGACAATTGATCTCTAATATTCAGCCTCAAGTTGTTTCCTATTCTACACAATGCTAAAATTTCTCTCTCCATCACTTTCATTGAATTAGCTTCAAACTTACTATAACAGCTATTATCATATCAGACAGGATTTATTTGGAGAATTAAGGGAGAACAGTGATATTTCACCCTTGGCTGAAAAATATAGGACAGACAAAAGCAAACAGCAGCAAGGGGTAAGAACTATGGACACAAGAATGACATGGGAACAGGAAAATAGAGCAAGAAGTGACCTGGAAAATGAAACCTGTTAAACACAAGCTGAGTCATTGAGAAGGGGGCTGGTCTTCTCATACTACACAGAATGTGGTCCAGGGATTTTAATTTAGATAAGAAAAGAATGGACAATTTCAAAAAACTGGAGGGCCATAAGGAAAACATCCTTGAAGAGACAAATTAAAGGAAAGAATGAATAAATGAATGCTGGTGTAATGGAGCAACATTCAGAGCTGGTGTCAAGATTTCTCTCGCCCCTGTGTTTTTCTTCTACTCCCAGAGTCATCCCTCCTTACCCGAAGGGGAGGGTAAATGTCACCTGGAACCAAGGAGTCAATTGAGGATTTGAATGGATTTTTTAAGAGTCCATAACGGAAACACTGTTTCCAATTCAAAGCTTTCAATTGTAGGAACCATGCTCCTGAGAGAGACAAAGTGTTTTAAATTTTCTAAAAGGTTTGCCTTGAAATGTCAAGAGGCCTGAAGGAATAAAAACTAAGTTTATTTGAAAATAATACACTGGAAAGGAGACAGAGGTGACACTTTTTCCAGAATGCAGAGAAGTAATTGATGAGGAGATGGCTACAGAAAAATGGTGGAGCAGAGCAGGAAAGCCCTCGGTGGCTGTGAGGGACCTGGGGCTTTACACTTACTGCTGTTCTCTGTTCTAGGGTCTCACGACAGGGCAGAATGACTAACACATCCCCAGGCCAACAAAGAGGACCCAATATGCACTGTCTCTCTTGGAAGACTGTAAGCTTCATAGAAAAGTTGCATGTTCAAAGGGGCAAAGATTGACAGAAGAGCTGTGAGTACAGACAATGTCTAGGAGAAGGGCCTGGCAGGGCCCCAGCAAGAGAAAACTGAGGCTACCTGAGCACAACTAGGGGCTGAAGACCTAACTTAGATTGCTGTAGGAAAATAAATATTTAATTTTTGCCACCCTCTTAATGACTCTAAATCATAAACTCACAGCATTTATTAGGGGACTCCCCCTGAAGGGCTCATTTCCAGCCCTGCTATTTTTTCTTCTCTCCAGTCCCGCACCTATGGCTGGTATGCTATACAGCTCAACTAGATCTTTCTGCTTTACCTTAAAGTATGAAAATATAATTATTTTTATTGTCTTTATTCTTTTTATTGACTGCAAAACCATTCTTCATCCTGACTCTCCTGTCTCCAAAATTCATTCTTATTTTTATACCATATGCACAGCTAACAAATATTACTGATTTTCTTCATGATGTCTATTGCTTTCTCACTTTCCTTCCTTTTCTAACTGACCATACATTAATATAGGCTTTTCTGCATTTTTTATTGTTCTGTGCCTGAGCAATTTTAATAGTGTAATTAATCTCCCTAATTCCATTTGTGCCCATTTTCTATGATTCAGCACACCATCATATCTTTATTTTCCCTAAAAACCATACTTTGATCATGCTCCTCTCTTGCTTGAAAACATTTAATGGGTAAATTCTGACATTCAACCTTTCTTTTCAGTCTTATCTCCTAATATTCAATAGGCATATAAAAGACCCAAGCACTGGAGATGCAGAAGTGAACTGAACAGGCAAAAATACCAGCCTGTATAGAGTTTATATTCTTGTGAAGAGAGAGAGAAAATAAACATAATAGTAAGTAAATTATATAGCATTTTATAGAATAAGAGCTAAGAAGAGAAGTAAAACAAAGGTGTTTGCAATTGTTAATAAGCTGCTCAGGAAAGGCCACACTAAATAAGCGAATTTTAAGTGAGGAGGCAAGCAGCTGAGAAGTAAAATACCTGGGATCAGAAAGTAGGCAGATGAAAACCCATGCAAAGACCTAGAAGCAGAAGGGTATGATGGCTGTGGTCAAGAAAGAGCAAAGTTGCCAGTGTGTGTAGAAATGAATGAAACAGGAGAGAATAGAGGGAAATTATGTCAGAGGTATTCCAAGGTCAGATTTTGTAGGTGTTTTAGTATGCTAAACCTGCCAGAATGCAACATACCACAGATGGATTGGCTTTTAATAAGGGGATTTATGTAGTTAGAGATTAAGGCAGCTAGCTCTCATCTGAGTTTCTCGGTTACATGGGAAAGCACACTGTGATGTCTGCTGGTCTTTTCTCCAGGCTTCTGGGTTCCAAAAGCCTTCCCTGGGGGTGATTGTTTTCTGCATCTCCAAGCATTTGGGCTGAGCTGCGAGTGCTGAGATGAGGTATGCTGAGCTGCTGAACTCTTCCAACCTCTCTCTTTTAAGCCTACAGCTAATTAAATTGAACCTCATTCATTGTGGAAGGCATCCCCCTGAGCCTACCAGAACTGTTATCAGCCATAGATAAATGTCATATACTGATGATTTAAGTCCACAGAAACAGAACTAAGTGTCATCATAACTGGCCAAGCAGACACCTGAACATAACTATAACATAACTTACAATTTGGTTTGAGTGAAATGAGTCATCACTGAGTGTTTGGGCAGAGTAGGAATACGATCTAACTGTTCAGGAAAAGGTTTGAACAAAGTGTTTCAAGGATGAGTGTAATTACTTGTGTTGAACAGTGTTGACAGATAAAGTAGGGTGAGGACAGAGAATTGATCATGAGATTAACCATTAAGAATGTTTGGGGATATTGGTGTGGATGAGACTGATTGGAGTAAGTTTTAGCAAAAATACAAAGAAGTGGATTAGTGATAATGAGTGTAGACATCTATTTGTAGAGTTTTGCTACTAAGAGGAGCAATGAAATGGTATAATGGGGCAGGCATAACTAGGTAAGGAGAATTTTCTTTAAGTGGAAGAAATAAAAGCATTATTTGGATATATATTATCTAGTAGAGAGGAGGAAATAAATAAAATAGAATGTTAGAGGGAAAATTGCTGGGGCAGTGTCCTTGAGTAGTAGAGAAGAAGCAATGCAGGCTGGAGAAATAGACCTTATATAGGAGCATGCATAGTTTATCTTCAGCAAGGGAAGGGGTACAGAATGTATGGGTCCAGAAGCCCTAGGTGAGTGACTGTGGTGTTACGAATAGACATCCTTTTCTGATTGCTTCAGTTTCCTCAGTCAAATGAAAACAAGGGCATCAGCTGAGAATGAGGATAGGTGAAGGGGCATTATAGATTTGGAGAAAAGGTTTGAAATAATTACCTGGGAAAGTTAATGAATTAGAGAAACGTAGCATGACTGCCAGGAAACATTAAAGGTCAGAGAATTAGATTTAAGCAGGTTAGGGTTTTGCCAACTGACTATGCTCAAAATGGCAAGAGAGATGATGCTTCATTTTATTATCAATATCTATTGTTTTTGCAAAGCCTGTCAATCAGAGCTGCCTGACTACCAGGCGACTGGGAAGTGAGTGAAAAACAAGACAAACTCTTATTTTGTTGAGCCACCAAGACTGGGAAGAAGGAGGACTGATCCTTCTTATACTAGCTAATTGTAATTAACCTAATACACATTTGTTAAAATCTTGCCCATTTCTTTATCCAGATTAAGCAATGCTATGAAAAAGTCTATATAACAGGGATAACTGAAAACTAGGATAACAATTGTATGATCACTATGATTTTAAAATTTCCTGAAAATTGTATCTGTGGGGAAAAAAGTAGGAGAATATAGGGGAAATAGACTAATATAATATTTTATGAGACTTGTGTCTTTATTCTCTAATTTCCAATTTTTGGCATTTTACAGTAGGAGGGATACTTGTAATAAACAGAAAGTGGGAAAGGATCTTGTCCTTAAAGTTTCAATTCAAATCTTAGTTCTTTCAGAAGCTACTGATGATCAGTCTGACCTGAGGTGATTTCTCCTTCCTCTGCCCCTGTAGCAGGCTATCACTTCATCCTCGGGATGTTACGGTCTCCAATAACTACTGGTCACAGAAAAATATCAGCTGTATTATCTAATACGGGCCCCAGGAAAACCTTATGAGCAAGGAGTTGCTTTATTATGATTCCAATTTTGTGCAGAAATAAGGAAACTTCTGAAAAGATGTGTGAATTTCCAGCAGCAAATTGCAAAGGTAATCACTTGCCAAGGATCACTTGCTCTGCAACCTGTCGAATTCTAATTCCATGTGCTTTTCCAATGTACCCATATGTTTTATCTCTCAACCTATACTCTGACTTCTGGCTCTTAAAATTCTTTGCAGTCTCATAGCACCTAGTGTGGCACTTTTTCTCCATAGATAATTGCTAAATAAATAAATGAATAAGAGTAGGTAAGTGTCTGTGGAAGATTTAGAGTTCTATTAATTTTATTCTATTATTTAATTTTGCTGTTTATTTTTCTTTTGCTTCAGAAGGAGTGGTAGGTGTAAGGAATGAGTTTGTTTTCATAGTGAAATGCATGCATGCACTGAGAGGCTTCTGATAGGCATGTTTCATACACAATGAAATTAAACAATCCACACTCAGACTTGGATGCTGAATTTTTTCTTGGCACTTCGTAGTGCCATATTTCTTCAGTGGCAGAGTCTCTATGCAATGCATACTTTTGTTGGAGGCCTTTGGGTTATGACATTTGCCTTTGCCCAAAAATGCCACTGAGAGCACAGGGCAATGTTTTCTAAAGAAATCCCATTTCCCCATCTGCAAAAAAAAAAAAAAAGCACAATCACTGGGAAGTGCATTGACATTGCAGATGCAATTAACTAATACAATAACACATGAGATTTTTGTACTGAGCAAGCAACTATTTTGGAGGATGATTAATTTTAATTACATCTTTTTAGGGTATATACTTATGTATGAACTTGCAAAAGTTGGGATCTCAAAATATGCAATTTAAGATGTCTTTAGGGAAGAATAGATTTTCCTTAAAGAATGTTGAGATAGAATCAAAAGCTATTCACAGAAATGGAGAGGATATTGAAAGGGCATCTTGTTCATCCTTTTACTTCTATTCCAGATTAAAACTAAATTTCATACAGTCCCAAGAGGGCTCCAAGGTTGAAGAAACTTACACAGAGTAGATATACATGTCCCAGTCCACTCCCATGTCTTCTTTTCTTTCCTTCCCTCCCTCTCTCACTCTCTTTCTTTCCCTCTTTCTTTGTTTTTCTTTATTTCTTTCTTTCCTCTTTATTTTTTTATGAAAAACTGGCATTGTGTCAACTCTGTCTCCCAGATTTAGAGCTTATACTTTACCTCTGCAATTCAAAGAAGGGGTAATGAACAATTACAGAACAAAACTGATCATATAATTTTTCACATTTACCTTTGAAAAGAATTGGATTACTTTTAAATAAAATGGGTTTATTCTGTTAGGGATTTAAGTATAGAGAAATAATTGTGCAGCAAAGAAATCCTGAAGATAGAAAGAAACTCACTCAACGGTCCTACTCAAATGTTGTTTCAGCCACTTCACACAATTCTCAGAAAGTTAAAATGGCTTCCAGATGTTTCCAGTGTCTTTTTCTTATGTGCCTCTCTCATCTACTACAAGGACTAGAAGTGGTCTCTTCGACTAAACTATGGCCTGCCCCTGTTTTGATCAGCCTTTTTGATCAGTCTCCATAGGACCTGTCCAGGCATGTTCTTCTGTACCTTCATTCAACCTTACAGCCTGCAATCCTGACAGTTTCTCAGTGTGTGCACACATCCATGTAATAGAAGAATTTTAGAGAAACCACATCACGTGCATTATTTTTTTAATTTCACATTTTATTCTACAATGCTAGATTGCAACCTTCTCCATCAATATTTAACATCTTTTATTTCCTCTAAACTAAATTATTTGCTGATATGTATATCTGTGTGGATACATAGTGTGTGTATACATATGTAAACATATATTTTCCTGAAATAAGTTCATTTATGCAGTCAAATATATGTTTCATTATACCTTACAACCTACATTCTATAAAATATGTTTTTTATCTTTTTAAACTTTTTAAAATTGTGAAATATAACATATATACAAAAAAGCAATAAATTCTCAAGTATATTTTAACAAGTAGTTCTAGAACAGATGGTATGGGTTACAGTTCCACATTTTTTTGTTTCTTCTCTAGCTGCTCCAAGACACTGGAGACCAAAAGAAATAGCAATATAATGATTCAGCAGTCATACTCATTTGCTAAATCCTATGTTCTCTGTTATTCTCCTTCCTCTGTATTTTTCTCTTGTTCGTAAAAAATAACATGCAAAAGAGTAATAAATTTCAAGTACATCACAACAATCAGTTTTAGAATACATTTCAGAGTGTGGCATGGGTTACAATTCCACAATTCAAAATGCTTTTTATTGTTTTCCTTCAAAATGAAATGGTTGCCAGCTCCAGGAATGATATGGTAGTACAATATCTGAATGGGTAGCACTTAGCAATTAGGTACTTAGTAATGCTAATGTCAGATGCCAGACAGACTGGATGTCAACAAAGACTCGCTTGACTTCACATCCAGTGTGCTCTGCAGAGCTGGCTAGGGTTTTACATTTCAGAAGGCAATAGGAAGGTAATGTTCAGAAGCTGGCTTAGCCACTTTGGATATATTTGTAGGCACTAGGAATTCAAATCCCTGGCATTTGAATAAAAAGTTTGAAGAGGGAACACTTTCTGGAATTCAAATAACCTTATAAAATTTGTTCTCATTTAGGATTTACATTTTCCTTTTTTTTTTTTTGAAATGTACAGATGTGTATATTTTAAAACCCAGCAAACAAATGTATCTTATTTGTTTTCATTTTCTACAATTTAGATGTTTGTGAATCACATTTCATGATTTTCCATATAATTTAATTAGCTCTTATAGTAAAAATATCTGCTAAGAAAAATAAGTTAATTTTTGTCATTTACCTTAAAATTTCCTGAAAAAAAGAAAAAGCCAAATAGACTTTAATGTCTCACAGCAGTGAGATTGAAACAAAAATAAAGTTCTTAAATGCTGTCCTTTAATATGTTACAACTTGGCAAGTTGACTCTTAAATCATCACTCTTTATTAGTAGTTTGTTATTTCTGTTTCATTTGCAACTAAACTTTAAACATATATTAATAAAATCTCATCCTTAGAAATCAAACAAAAAGGACAAAGCACAATTTTTCTGTTGGGGACTGAATCCTGTGATTGTGAATCCATTTATAAATAAGATCTTCAATGATCCTATTCACAAAGGATGCCACACCTTAACTAAAGACAACATCTTGAAAACCAGAAGTTAGTGCTACCAGAAAAAATCAAGGAGACAGAGGAACATATGACAAAGGCAGATACGCAAGCTAAGGGACCCTGAGGACTGTGGCAAGTCAGCACCAAAACACTATAGACTCTGGGAGAAAGTACAGCCTGTCAACATCTTGATTTTGGAACTTCAGCCTCCAAAATAATTAAACAATCAGTTCCCCTCGTTCAAGCCAACCCATTATGTGGCATCTATCATAGCTAACAGGACTTGCAAACTAAGACAACTCCTTTTACCATGAACTCCTCTCTACCAGCCTGCCAAAGTACTTCCTTCCTCAGAGAACTACAGGTTAAGAGTTTGGTATCTGTTCTTACAGATGCTTTTAGGACAAATGCTGCTCCATTACCTGCTAGTTTGCATAGCTTTTAATAAGAAATGTGTTTCTATTCTTAACTTTGTTCCACTTCATGCAATTTTTCTTTTTATCACTGGCTTGTCCTCAAGATTTTTTCTCATCTCTGGTGTTCATCAGTGTGGCTATGAAGTGCCTAGTTGTCCCTTTCTTTATATCTATCCTGCTTGAAGTTCTCTGAGCCAGTTGTATTTGTAACTTGTCTTTCATCACTTTTGAAAAATTTTACCCCATTAGCTCTTCAAGTATATCTTCTTCATTTTAATTGTTAGACTGTTTAATATTGTCTCATAGCTCACAAACTGCTCTTTTGTTTAACTCTTTTTTCTTTGCAATTTACATCTAAATACTTTCTTTTAAAGAATGTTCTACTTCATCTTTTCTTTTTCTCTCCCTGTTTTGTCCCATCTACATGTAAGCTCATTCAAAAAATTCCTCATCTCTGAAACTTACCTTTTTATCTTTGGCATTTCACTTGTCTTTTTTTTTAAGTTTCCATCTCTCACCAAATTCTTCATCTTTTCATGCATGCGTCCATAATTTTCTACAAAATTCTCTAATGTATTGACATTTCCAGATAGTTCCCAACATCCGGGCGATCTCTGGGTCTGCTCTATTGACCAAATCACCTCTTGACACGGAGTTATTTTTACCTGATTTTTTGTATGTCTTATAATTTTTGGATGAATGTCAGATACTGCGTGTAAAAACAAAACAAAACAGTAGAGACCAATGTAAATAACATTTATGAACAGAAATAAGCCTGGCTCTTCTTTTGTCAGGCCAGTGGCATGAGTGGCTGAATCAATCCAGCTTATAGTTAAAATAGGCTTTGGTTTTGTCATTGCCACCATTACCTTCAGTGCACCACGATCTTAAAAATTTTTTAGCGGTATAATGCTGCTAACATATGCTTAGTATGTGGAGTACCTGAAGAGCTTTCTCAGTATGTCTTCTCCAATCTCAGCTTTCAGCATTTGCTGCATACCTGCATCACTGAGCTAGGTCTCCCTCATGTTTTCCCCTGTATAGCATAGACTATTCTGGTTGATACTCATTCTAAGGTTCATGATAGGAGTAGAAGGGTTCTCAGTTCTCCTGCTCCAGTCTTTGGTAGGCTCTGAGCACTTGCTCCTGAGAGATGGAACTTTCTCAACATTAGGGCCTTTCCCCCAGGAGCAAGCACTTCTGTCTCCTATGCAGTGTTGGTTTAGAATGCGGGTGGTTTTCTTGCCCCTCTTTTCCTTTTTCAGTGGGGATTCTTGGGCATAAATGAGTTTTTTCACCCTCTCCCAATGCCAGATGGCTTTTACCTGGTATTGGTGCAGAGTAAAGGTTAGGTTTCCTACTCCCTTCCCCTGAGGCAGCCAATATGTGCCAGGTGTCAAGACAAGGACTGGACAAGGAGCAAGAGACTCTCCTTGTCCTCCCCTAATGACAGGTTTCTTTTGCTTTACATCAGAGAAGAGTCTAGGATAGGAGTGGTTTTTATACCTGTTCATTCCTGACAAGTACTGCATTGTACTCTTTTAGGGGGCAGATTCCAAATGTTTCCGGGGACTCCTGTTCCACCGTAAAGGGCAGACTCTTCGTGTCTATGCCACTGAAAGGGCTTCTTTCAGTCTCCTGCTCATCAACCAATCTTTATCACTATCATCCAATGTAGGCCAATGGTAAAGACCTGCCTAGGATATGTGGATGCTCATTGTGACTGGATTTCCTGGGATTCTAAGGTATCATGTTAGTCTATACTACCTTTAACAGTGTATTAAAATTTTGATTGTTTCTTCTTACCCTCTTCTCGAGCAGCTGCTTCTTCCTCTTGTGCATTGCCAAAGATGAAACTGTTCATGAATGTCATTGTTCCTTGGAGGATTTTATTAACCCTTTGGAATTCAGTTCACCCTGTGGCCTTGAAATCTTAATTCTCAAATATATTATAAAATTATGATTTTATAGACTAATTTTCTCATTGTTATGTGGATAGTGTTTTCTTTCAGCTCTCTACATCATAATAGGAAACAAAACTCTTATTGAATTTTAAATTTCAATACTTATATTTCAAAGTCCTTCCTTTCTATTAGCTACCTGTTCTTATTCTATGGCTGTGATTTTATTTACCATCCCTCTTAAGAAATTAATCTTTTTTGGGTTCTTCCTTATTTCTCAGTCATTGCTATATGCTCTGGTGATGGCTCTTCTATTTTTGTTTTGAATTTAATGCTTCTCTTTTGCAAGTTTCTTTAGCTATTGAGTTCTTTTTAGTTATTTATTTCCATTTGTATTTTCTGATAGCATTTTTAGGACTGTTGTTTTTACTTACCCAAGCCTGATTCTAGTGATCATGGAGAAAGGGTGGGATGGAACACAAGGCTAGGTATGCAATCACTAATAAATGGGCTGTGAGGTTTCCTTTTCCCCCTTCATCTTGGAAGTCACCCAATGTTTTGCTGTCTTTCCATCCAATATACTATTCTCTTTAAAGCAGACACTCCCTAAGATACAAGTTAAGTGAACCCAGTAGCTGTTATAAATTTAACACAAATAATTTACCAATACCATACATATTCATTTCAAGAGGTTGGTTCCCTCACACTCTCTGTAAACCCCATCTCTGATAATTGATCATCACAAAGTTCCCCCCAACTGTTTCAACAATTTCTTGATTGAGTGTGTTTTGGACAATGAATTCCTTATGGATCCAACTCCATCTACTTTTCATTTTTAGAAATTTTGCCAAAACCTTTAGGTCACTGAGGACATCCTTTCTTGTTCTTCTTCCATGGAGGTAAAAAAGAATTTTCCTTATATTTCCAGTGATTTCTTAGAAGAAGGGAAGACATGTACTTGTCTTCAGGCCACCATTTTGGACTTGATTTATTTTATATATCTTGCTTGGAAGGATTTCCTTATAATGTGATGAAAGTATTAGGGAGTAGAATGTTGTTCCAAGGAACACGCTAAGAAATATATATCTATACTACAGTATATGTGTAACTCTTACTAAACTTTGTTAATTGAATTCACAGACTATTAAAGATTCTGATTTTAATATTTCGATGAATTATAATAAATATCAATGAAGCTTGATACCTGAGTAGAACATTATAGAGATGCTGCATGACTTGTTTCACATTAGCCTTTCTGATTTTTATTTACATGTTCCAAGATATGGGCATGATATTTGTTCATATTGGTAATCCATGAAATATTTTAAAATGGTAGTAAAATGTGATTTGACTTCAAAAAATGATAAGTGAGGGTGGTGCAACAGTGGCTCAGTGGCAGAATTCCTGTCTGCCATGCCAGAGACCTGGGTTTGATTCCCAGAGCCTGCCCATGCCCCCCCCCCCAAAAAAAAAAAACATAAGTGAAAATCATCATACTTGATCATCTTTAGCATCCTTACTAATTACAATATATGTATTATATATGTAATAAAATGTAATGATTTCATTCTGTTTTAGTTATCAAAAATGTGAAAATCTTCATAAAGGCAAAAAATGGCACTAACAGAATTATGCTTACTACATCCCCAAATCCATCCAAATGTGATGAAATTATAAGAAAACATAAGAACTATCCTTTTAAAAAATTAATAATAGGCATGAGATATTATCAGTGATAAAACGAAGTTAACAAAACTATTTTCCAAGCTTTGTTTTTTGTCTAGGAACTCAAATTTAAAGTAAGATTAAATGACTTGATTTCTGTTTATTGAGCAAATACTTCTCAAATCTTGACAATGTATCATTTTCTCCAGCTATATGTGTATTACTTTCAGAAAAAAAATGAAGCTTAGAAAATCTTCCCTCTTTGTACTTTACTGAATATTTTCAAAATAGAGGTACTTTGCATAAATAAAGCACAGGGAGAAAGGAGCATCCTCCATGAACAATGTGACACATATGCAAATCCAAGCCATCAATATTAAAATGTACATGGAGCATAAAATTAAAGGGAACATGGCTTCAAGAATCTTTCAATTTAGTCAGCTTCACCAATGCTTATAAATAGATCTAGAAGACTCAACAATAATCTTTTAAATCTTCTTTCTGAAATTCTTAGTTATTTTCCATCATAGGTTGGGTTTTACTGTTTATATTTCAAAAACTGTTCATGTTTCTGAAAATGAAAAAAGCCTATTTCTGTGCTATACCTATGTTCTATTTTGCTATATGACTATCTATGACTCTGATAATGATAAGAAAAATGATACATCACACTAGTGTCAAGACTAAGAGCTCAATCAAAATTAGTTCTTTTGCAATCCAGAATAGAGTAGTCAAGGCAGTTGCTCTGTCTGCCATTTAAAAAATTTGTGTCACAAACCTTAGAGAAGCTAAGCAAAGTGAAAAATTGAAGACTCTTACTCTTTAATTTGCACCAATCTTCCATGTCTCATTTCATGGGTAAACTTATGCTTATAACAAACTGCCACCCACATTCTATTGTTTAGTTGTAAAAACTATCCGGTGAGGTAGCAGTCAACAAACATTTGTAGAAGATCTCTGTTTGGCTGTGAGGACTAACAAAAGATGCAGAAGAGCTGGTTTTGGCCTTAAAACAGCTTTAAATGTATGGGTAAAGAGTACTTCAAGAAGAAGTTTATTTGATTAGAATCTTGAGAAATCTTAACCATATTAATATATTAGACAGAAGGGCATTCCAAGGGAAGAGGCGTAGAAATATGAAGACATTGGCAGGAAAGCAAACTATTAGAGGAATAGGGGTAGAAGTAGATCATCAGAGAACTGAGGGGGAAAAACCTAGAAAGAAAGGAAAATAATCTTTTTAATCAATCATATTTTACTATGGGATGACATAAACATCTGAATTTTGGGGCACAACTAAATTATTGACTAATTATATTTTAAATATTTCATTGAGCTGACTAGAAGAGCCTCCATGGTGTATATACTTGAGCTCTTCTACATGTACTGGGATTGCCCAAATAAACATTTTAACTTTATCTTTTAGACAGTCAACAAAGATTCAATAAATAACAAAGTATTATCTATCACCATTTTAAATTATCTTTAAAGACCACAATGGTCACACAATTCTGAAAATATACTAAAAAATATCGAATTGTACATTTAAATGGGTGAACTATATATACTATGTAAATTATACCTCAATAAAGCTATTGTTCAAAAACTGATTATTTGTGTATGTTTAACTTGTGAATATTCCAGTGATTTTTCAACTTTAATATTTAATAAACTGACAAAAATACTTTGGAGAATATTTTGAATGAAATGTGGCCTGAATCAATCAATTCCTTATATACATAGGTGGTATACAGTTTAAAAAAAAAAAAAGAAGTATATGATAGCCTTCTCTATCACTCTCCACTAAAAGTGAGAATCGAATTAGGGAAAATCAAACATGCATATGATGTAGGGCCAAAGTATTGTGGCCCTACATCATATGGCAATATAAAAAGTATTAACCATACATAATAAACAATGATGGCAAAATATTTAGAGAAGACATTGAAGGCAGAAATTGCTAGGAAAGAGTCTTGAACAGGGTCCAGAAAGTTGATTAGGAGGATGGTTATCTTTTGGGGCATGGATGATATAATACAAAGGCACAAGGAAATGCAATGGTACAGTGTGATAGGAAGTGTATAAATTAGGATTACAATTGGTGCAAATATAGTAAGCCCTATTGCAGGATTGTGTATAAGATAAAGGACTGTTTAGCTCAAGAAATTCAGAAGTGAGACACTGTTATTGTTGGTTCAAAGGCTGAGTAATGTCAGAGTCAGTGCTTCATGTTGCACAAATCCATTGTTACTCTTCGTAAAGAGTTGTAGAGTGAGGCAGTCCTGCTCAGGGCCACAGTTCTATATTTATGTTATCTCATCAACACTACATCAACACTAGATCTCTACTCCTTCTCCAGCCCCTCTGGGCAATTCCCAGCAAGAAGGAGAGGATGGAAAGAATAGAGGCTTTCTCTTAGTGAAGTTTTGTGCTTTCATTCAAATTCTAGAAATTTTTTCTAGAATCTTCTGCTTGAATTTTGTCACATTCTTAGTGCTTAGTAACAAGAAAGTCTGTTTGTAAAGAAATACAGACTTTTTTTTAAGGATAAAGGAAAGGCAAAAGGGAATTGGGGTGGATCTTAAGAAAGACAATAGAGTATTTGTCAAAGGATATCAATAAGTAACTCTGACTGTTTAGAGCATGGAAAGAATGAAGATGTATAAAGGGACTCAACAATGGGGAATATTGGAAAAATGGAGGAGGTTAGAATCAATGTTCTAGGAGAGAATTTCTCAAAACGTTTTACCCAGAACACCTGATACAATGAAACCTGTGTGCCACCCTCCACCCCTCAAAAAAGTATTCCAAGTTAAAATGTATTTGGGAACTGCTGAATTTCTATGTGATTCTCCTTTAGATATTAGCACGTGAAAGAGTATAAGAAGTCCTGTTTTGACAATTAACTGGTCTTTAAAGAAGCTATTTTGTTCAAGTTGATGAACTATTTTCACGGATTTCGAGATGACATAGTAAATTGACTTGTCAACATGACTGCATTCTCTGCTTCAAACACATAGCAAGAGATAATAAAACAAGACAAAATGAAAAATTAGATGGGTCTACACTAAGGAAAATATTTCTGGAAAACTGAAAAAAATAAATAAAATAAAAAACCAAATCTTTGAATATGGACTGAAGGCATGTTTCCTGTTCTACAAATCCTTGTCTCAGTTGAGGCCACATGCATTAAAAATACATCACACATCAATATCATTAGTCATTGGAAAATGCAAATAAAAACCATTATGAGATACCACTATAAGTCCATTTTATTAGCAAAAATTAAAATACACAAACAACACAAAATTGACAAGGATATGGAACAACTGGAAATCTCATATACTGCTGGTGGGAACATATACAGGAAAATTCATTTTTTAATATATTTCAGCAGTTTTTTAAAAAAGTTAAATATACATCTAACATATGACCAGCCATTTTACATCTAGATTTTTACCAAAAAGTAAATATATATTTGCATAAAAACCAATAAATGAATGTTAACAGCAGTTTTATTCATAATAGATAAAAATTGTAAATCATGTTCATGAGGAGGTCAATGCACAAATAATTTGTAGTATCTCCATATGATGGTATACGTCTCAACAAGAAAGAAAAACAAACTAATGATATACATAACAACATAGATGAATCTCAAAGTAACTATGCCGAGTTATATAATTTAGACACAAAAGAGTACCTATATTACATTTCTATAAAATTCTATAAAGATGATAAACCAACCTATTGTGATTGACTGAAGATCAGTGGTTCCATAGAGATAGGGATAGG
Source organism: Tamandua tetradactyla (assembly GCF_023851605.1). Lineage (NCBI taxonomy): Eukaryota > Metazoa > Chordata > Mammalia > Pilosa > Myrmecophagidae > Tamandua > Tamandua tetradactyla. The sequence continues at coordinate 127,276,727 of NC_135329.1, read as the reverse complement.
GGAACAGAGGAGTGGATTACAAAGGATCTCAGGGAAATTTGGGGGATTCATCATTAGGACTAATACTAAAATACGTCAAAAATTTTATATAAATAGAGTTTATGGAATATGAATTATGCCTCAATAAATCTTTTTTAATGTACATTAAATAAGATGAAAAACCAAGTCTATTGTCACTAGCAATAGAAGACTTAATCAAAGGTTTAACAACCAGGTCTATGGCCTAGGACTTTGAAGTTGTAAAAGAAAAAAGGGCAATGATAAATCTTTGCAAAAATTATTATTTTTAGCCACCTACTGGTCTGATGATAAGCTCTGCACTATATCTAATTTATCACCACAGAAAAGAAGACTCCAAACTCATCATAAGAACTGATTCTAGACTGAGAGGGATGATGTAGACAACTGTAAAATTACCAAACTAACAGACATGAAGGGAGTGAAAATATAACTAAAGTACAACAATAACTATATATATATATATAGAGAGAGAGACAAAAATATTTACAAAAAAATATAAAAATAAATGAAGAAAATTATAATAAGAAAGAGAGTCAACAAAAGAAACTATTGCAATGTGAATTCTCCCCAGATAAAATTTAGATAGACTGACAAATAATTTAATGTGATTATAACTAGGATACTCAAAGAGATAATTAAAAGAAAATATCCATTTAAAAGTAATAAGATAATATAAAATTAAACAGGTAAAAATTAAATCAAAATGGATGATGTAAAAAGAAAAACTAGAAATATCAAAAATGAAAAAAATATATATGGTTACTAAACAAAAAGTAAGAAAGAAAACCAAATAAATAGGTTAATCCCTGATCTAGACAGGGTTGATGAAAAGAAAATTAATGATAAAGAAGATGTTAGTAAGAAAGGCAAGCACAAATAAATGAAACAGGTACTTTGGCTCCAATAAATGTATGTGCACTCACAACAGGACTTGCTCTCTAACTGTAAACATCAAATAAACTGGATAGAATATATGGGAAAGAAAGCTTCAGATTTCGTTACAATGGAAATCTAGGACTATAGTCCTTGAAAGAAGGGAAGCATATGAGTGAGCCTTAAGATATTCAGATATTTCTACCTAGTAGAAATACACTAGGTAGAAGTGTACATAGATGGAAAATGAAGTTGATAAGACAGAAACTTGAGTTCAGGGGAGCCATGGTGGCTAGAGTGTTCATGGCAGTGTACCAGGGAAGAGGGAGGTGTGTGGAGGAAGAGATCAAGAATTCTATATTGGAGCCCTTGAGTCTCTGCTGAGCATCAAATTGTTCCCAAGTGACCGAACTGCCTGACAGTACAGATTCCAACATGGTTTAAAGAAACAAACAAAATCAATAAGGTAAAATACACAATGTCCAGTATCCAATAAAAAAATCACTAGACATGTGAAAAAGCAGGAAAATGTAACCATGATAAATCAAAGGAAATTCTGCCAAAGACACAAAACCTGAAAGGAGAGACAATGTAGAATTTTCAGCTACCATAAATATGATGAAGACCTGAGGGAAATATGAATATAATGAGAAGAAAAGAGAAAACTACAAGGAATTTAACGGAACCTCTATATCTGAAAACGCTATACTTCAAATGAAAACTTCACTGGAAGGGATTAGCAGCTGAGTAGACACTGCATATGAAAAGATAAAAGATATTGAAGAAATCGCATTAGAAATTATCCAAAGTGAAGGTAAGAGAAAAAAATCTAAAAAATAAACAGAGCTTCTGTAATATATGAGACAATACAAAGTGGTATAAATTACCTGAAGTCCCAGAAATGGGAGGATAGAGGGAAATAAAAATACTTGAAAAGTAAAGGCAGAAAATTTCCTATATTTCATGAAAAGTATAAATTAGCAGATCCAAGACCCTATCTTATAAATGCAAAGGAAACTACACCAAGATCTATCATAATCAAAATAATGAAAACAGTGAAAACAAGATAATATTAAAATTAATCGGGAAAAAAATCAAATATTATGTACAAAGAACAATGGAAAAAATAGCCAGACTTCTAGAAAAACCTAAGTTTACATAAGAAAATAGAATGGCATCTTTAAACTGTTAAAAGAAGAAAACACCCAAAATTTTATACTAGTGAAAATATTTTTCAAAAATGAAAGGAAACAACTCAAGGATGTCCACTCTCATCACTTCTATTCAACATTGCATTGCAGATCCTGACCAGTGCAAAATGGAAAGAAAAATAAATAAAGGCATATGGTTTAGAAAGGAAGAATTAAAACTAGTTATCTATATAAAATATGCCAGAGAATCAACAAAAAAAGCTATTAAAAGTAATGAGTAAGTCTGCCCAGGCCACAAGATAGTAGCTTGATACAAAAATATACTATATTTCTATATATTATGAGACACAATATGAAATTGAAACTTTAAAAACCCATTCATTATAGCAGCAATAAACATGATATTCTTAGTTATAAATCTAGCAAAATATGTGCATGCTCTGTACATTGATTACAATGAAGCAATACTAAGAGAAACTGTTGAAGAAATGATTAATAGAGAGATATACCATACCATGGGTGAGATTTAAATATTTTTAAGATGCCAGTTCTACCCAAACTTGACTATGGATTCAATGCAATTCTCATATAAGTTCTAGCAGGATGTTTTTAAAAGAAATAAACAAGATTTTTATAAATTTTATATACAAGTCTAAAGGGCAGCCAAATATGTCTTACCATTAAAACAATTTTGAAAAAAGAACCAAAGTTTGAGGACTCCTACCAGCTAACTGAAGAATTAATAAAAAGACACAATAATTAAGAGTAGATATTAATAAAAGGATAGACTCATATATTGATGGAATAGAAGACTGATAGAATAGCATATCTAAAATTTGACCCTCACATATATGGTCAAATGTTTTTCAACAAAGGTACAAAGGTAATTCAGTCTTAAAATGATCACTGGATATCCATAGGTAGAAAAAAAGAACCTAAAATAATAACAGACAGGGCATCAAAAACATGGTCCATAAAAGAAATACTTGGATTTCATAAAAATCAGTAACTTCTGCTCCTCAAAAAGACAAGAATGAAAATGAAAAGACAAGTCACATACTTGTATAAAACATTTGCAAAACAAATTTTTAATTAAATATTTGTCCCCAGAATATCTCAAAATTCAATAAGAAGTGAACAAATATCCACTGAAAATGGGCAAAAGGTTTGAACAGACAGTTAACTGAAGAAGCTATGTGCTGGTAAAATCCATGAAAAGAGATGAAATATCATTAGTCATAAGAAAAAGGAAATTAAAACCACACAAGATGCCACTATATACCTACCAGAATGATAAAAACAGAAACTTTCAAATCCTAAAACAAAACAAACTACCAGTCATAAAACCCTGATATTATCAAGTGCTAAAAAGGATATGGAATAACTGCAATCACATACGTAAATGCTGGAAAGGAAAAATGTGGAAAACGATTTAGCAATTTCTTATAAAACTAAATATAAAGTCACCATATAGGTCAGTAATTCCTTCAAGGTATTTAACCAAGAAAAATGAAAATTTATGTTCACAGAAAGCCCTGAACTTGGATATGTACTGGAGATTTTTTCCACAATCACTTAGAACTGGAAACAACTCACATATTTTTTACGTGGTGAATGGACAATGAAAAATAGCACATACATATGATAGAATACTATTCTGTGATATAAAGCAACTGCTAATCCATGCAATAACATGTCTGAATCTCAAACGCATTATGCTAAGTACAAAAAGCGATATCTGAAAGGCTACATACTGTAGCCTTTATATGGCATCCTTGCAAAGACAAAAGTACAGGAACAGAAAACAGAGAGCATTTATTGCCAGGGGTTGGGCATGGTGGGAAGGATTGACAAAAAAAGAGAGAATTTAGGAATATTTCGTAGTGATGGGGCCATTCTATCTATATTCATGGTATGAAAATTATACTTCAGTAAAGCTGAAAACTGATACATACTTTATGAGAGTATACACAATTTTTAAAGTATAAAAAAGACATGCTACTTAAGAATAGATACTCTAAAAAAATAAACCTATATGGGAATGATAAAAATTCAATCCAGAATTGAATTTTCTCTGTGTAAAAAAGGAGGCAAAAAGGGAAATGGCTTAAATTCTATCTATAATGTTTTATCACTTAAAAAATATATAAAACAAATATGGATAAATATAAGGATATGCTTGAGAAATCATTCAACTATCATTAAAATTTAACATTCTAACAATATTTATAAATATATTACTTTAATATATTTATCCAAAGTAAAATAGATTTCATTACACAAATTTATTTTATTATATACTTAATTGCTCAGAGTATATGCTGACTTGCATCACATTGTATGTAAAATAGTACATCCTGCTTTATTCCCAGCATTATATTAGAGGCATTTTTTCATACTTTTATTTTCCTCCAAAACCCATTATTTTTTAGAACATAATTTTCCATCATATAGGTACACCAGAATTTAACCATTCCCCTCTGTCAGGATATTTGCATAGCACACATAAAAGTTTGCCTGTTGTAAATAAACATCTCCATGTGTTTGTCATTTAATTCTAACTCAACTATAATTTATTTTAAGATAGTGTTCTGACTTGATTTTTTTCGAATTAGGTCATTTTAAAACATCATTTTAAAATTTTATTTTATCTTTCACCACTCATTTAATGCTAACTTAGTGCATAGCAAATATGCACACAGCAAATATTTCACAAATATGAAATTGCCAATTTTGCAGGTCAAAAACTTTTAAATATCAGTAGTTTCTATAGTAAAACCTAACTAATAGAACAGGGCTACCTATTCTGCTACTTTAATTTCCAATATCTCCCTTATTATGACATTGTGCCAGTTACAAGATAAAATAGGCTCATCAACTCCTTGCTTTTTTTGCTTCTGAAGTTTATGGTTAAAAAAAAAAAAAAAGAAAAATATAAAAAAAGAGAAAAATATAAAGTTAATGGCTATTTTTCCATGTATTTTTTCACACTTTTTTTAAAAAAATACTCTGCCAAATACCCCCAAAATTGTCCCTTTTATATTAACTAGAATTGTGATCGGCCTTTAAGTCGATTTGGGGGAAAAGTGGCATGTTTATATATATGCTGAGATTATCTATTCAGTTCACTAAGTACCATTTTGTTTGTCTTGCTGAATGTTATGGATTCTTCCTGTGTCTGCCACACATTTCTTATTGAAATTATTTCCACATATTTTGCAATATTTGTTTCTGATGTGAATGAGAGCATTTTTTCTAATTAGCTTTCCTGAGGTCTCTGAAGCAATCTTCACAACATATCTGTAATTACCAGTATTATTTTCATTTTATCAATGAGGAAACTGTGACACTTAGAGATTAAATAACTTATCCATGATGCCATGGCTAGTAAGAAAGTATTTAACTGTAGGTAGTTTAACTACAAGACCATAGTTTAACATCACATGCGAACTTTTTAATTTATTCACATTTATTTTATATCCTGTCACATAATTTAACTCTTCTGTTAGTTCAAGTAATTAATACCTTAGGTTATCTTTTTAACATCTTTGCATACTTCAGTTATACCTTGTAGTAGAGAAATAAACCTTTCTTTCTTTCATCCCTTCTCCACTGAACAGAGAAAAGTAACTTTGTTCTTCCTGGATCACAAGTGTCTTTATATCAGAGGAAGAAAAGAAAATTATATGCTCAAATTTTAAGCCTACCATGAGGTTCTTGGATCCATCATTAGACAGGCACAAGTCCATCTGTCAATCTATATTTTAGAACTCTTCAATAAATGTATACTGCTCAGGGTTATGCCATAATGTTACCTTATATAATATTATTTTATCTGAAATACATATGCAATATGCCAAGTTTTAATTTATTTACTCCTATATATATATATATTAGCCAAAAGCCTTCAAATTTACATTTCCAAAGATTCAGCAGAAAAGTCAACATTTACTTATATAACCCTATATAATAATTTACATATGCTTTGTAATAAAAAATAATCTATACAAAAACATCAGTGTATGAGAATCTAAGTACTATAAAATTGTTCTAACAGGCTTATAAATTTTTTTAAATATTTTAATATCAAGTGAAAATTCAGACTCTACACATCAATTAGAAGTATTCTCTTTGCAACTTACTCTTTTTTTTCAGATGGCAATAGGGAGAAATTCATCTTACGTGATTTTGATATGTGACAAATCCAAGAATTGACAGAAGTATGTAAATCATGTGTTTATCATGCTTTATCTGAATGTCTCTACAACACATTACAAGTTGAAGGATTAAGTGTGAGAAGAGCTTTCTGAGCTGGATAGGTGCTGAGGGTTGTCCTGACACTGATTAAGACACTGACAGAGTACATAAAACAGCCATTTGTTGGCATGACATGTCAGAAGGATGAAGAATCAGTCTTTGTCTATTGAATTCAGTTTTCTTTCAAACTGACTTATCATCTGCAGCTTTTTCAGAGGCAAACAGTACATTGATTTTTAATATGGACATTATGCAAAGCACATAGTGATGAAAACATTTTAAAGAGGCTTTTCCATAGCTTAGTAAGCACAATGAACAATTGTGCATTAATATTAGCAGAATTTCCTTCCATCTTCTATTTCTAAGAGCCACTTTTTAAAGCAGCAGCTCCCATTGAAAAGCTAATTCTCTTTCTACCCATGACTAAATTGTGTGGGGAGGTTTACTTTTGTTGGGCACTGAAAAATAAATGATGGAAAATTGGAGCTAACAATATGTTCTGATTATTCCTATGGTATACAAAATTCCCTGGTTGTGACAAACCATGTTTATCCCACTAGGGAGAGCAAGTGAGGGAGACAGAGATTCCCCGTGATTTACTGGCATGCATAATGCTGTTAAATAGCCTTGATTTTGACATATTTTATTTCACTTCTAAGAATTAGTATTTTTACATGCAAAAATCTTACCTAAATATTCTATTGACTATGAGAAGTCAAAGTCATTTGGGGACATGTTTAAAACTGTTGGATCCATCAACTATTATGCTTCCCTATGTGAAATCATATGTTGTTTTATTTTTTATTGTTTCTGTCCTAAGATGTTTTAAGTGGTCTGTGTCTCACATTTCCACATTTAAAAATATGGTGGCAATGAGCACATTCTGATTTTAGGAAGCTAAATTCTCTATTTAACAAAGGAAACAAGCTTATCTCCCTATGTACTCCTGCTACTATTATATTCCTAATGGAAGACTGATGTTACTTTGGAGCAACACTATCCAATACAGCTGGCAATCCCATATAGGAAGAAAAAATATTCCAAGGAATTTTTCTACTAATTTCAGCTCAGCAGTGAATTGCTTTGTTATTGGACAATATTTTTCTCAAAGAAGCAGGGAAATCAAAAGACCATAAACATTCTCTTTCCTGATCTTGAACGAAGTAAAAAATACAAACCATGAGATGACTGTTCAGCGTTATGAGTAACATCTGTGATGAGAGCAGACAATACAGCTAATGACTCAACATAGGAGACTCAACTCTGTGGTCAAGTTTGTGGCAAAATACAGAAAATGAGTTTTCCAAATGATTTTAAAACTTGCAACATTTAACTGTTCTATTGGCATACAACTAAGGGGAGAAAAAACAAAATGAAAAATGTCTTTAATTAGTATTGTTATTCTCAGACTTCTGTGTATGTATTATGGGACAAAATACAAATAAGTTATTACGTTGATGTCACTGAGAACTGGGAAGTTTTAGTGAAGGAGAAATGGAATATAGGTGTAAAATAGATAAGTTTGAGTAAAAGCTTGGTAGTCCTGAATTTGAATTACAAATATCTATATTGCATTAAAAAATAAGAAAAGAGAAACTTTCTTAGCTAGGTATACTGAAAAATCCTAGAAATAATGATTCATGGAATCTTTAGAGCCTCATAGTAGTCTCTAGATATCAATTCTTTCTAAGAGAAGTCAAGGACCCTGGTAGAAATGACAGATTCCACATTCTGAGCAGGATATATACAAAATGAGGCTGGAACATTTTGTAATAACACTAAATCAAGGAGACAACAACTAATAAAATTACTCGAGAGCTTACTGGAAGTTGTTTTCAACAGCCCAAACTGGGACAATTTTGAGTGCAGACAATGTAATAGATTCAAATATGCTTAATCAAATATTTATCCTGCTTTTTCTATACAATTTACTACCTTAGGGTAACCATGTAGTTGATGAGGGGAAATATCTCTTTGGTGAAGAAGTCCAGCTAATAACTGAAGATGGAGTGACATAAATAAAATATGACCGCTTTTGTGCCCTACTCAAATAATGGATTTAAACCAAGGGTTAGCAAACTTTTTCTGTAAGGGGCCAGATTCTAATTATTTTAGGCTTTGAGGACCAAATGGTCTCTGATGCAACTCTGCTGTCATAGAATGAAAGAGGCCATAGAGAGGCATAAATGAATAAAGTTGTCTATGCTTCAATAAAACTTTATTTACAAAAATAGACTATGGGTCTGATTTAGCCCATAGGCCATAGTTGGCTGATCTTTAACTAGGCAATGATCAATAGCTACTAATATTACTGAAAGACATAATCGGTGTTATATGCCTCCAGATAGAAGTACACAACAATACACAACATGATTTATGAAGTATCATAAAATCTTGAACCTAAATCTGATAAAGCTTAATTTCAAGGGACAAAAGAGCATATTAAATGATACCACAAGGACAAAATCAGCAAAATGCACACTGTGGGAAACTACATGATAATGACCTGAATTCTTTGACAAATACACTGCAAGTTCACCTTCAGATCCTGATTCAAATAAATAAATTAAGCATATAAAGATATTTATTTAAAAGTTGTGTAAATACAAAAAAATCATGTATTCAATGTTCTGTTTTCCCTTCCTGTCTCACTGATTGGTTACATGATTATATTAATATTTGCTAGCAATTGTTAGGTGAAATACGGGATTATGGTTATGCTTTCCAAAAGTATCCTTTTATACAGAAATATTTACATATGAAATTGTATGATATATTGGATTTGCTTTAAAATAATCTAGGAAAGGGAGGAAAGAGTGAATGGAGTATAAAATTGGATAGGAGTTGATAATTATTGAAGTTGACTGATGAGTACACTGGGTATTTTAACACTATTTGTCCATTTTTGTACATGTATGAAATTTTCCATATAAAAAAAGTTTTAAAACGATAAGCAGGGCAGTGCACCTGTGGCTCAGGGGCAGAATTCTTACCTGCTGTGCTGGAGATGCAGGTTCGATTCCCAGAACCTGCCCATGTTAAAAAAAAAAAAAAAATCAAAAGGATAGACTTTCTGGTTTATAAATTTTAGTTCCTTACCTAAAAAAAACTAATAATTCCTATATTTTATGTGAGGTTCTTTCCCTTTGACATTCCTTTGTAATTGTCCATTACAGCATCATATTGTTTGCATTTGACTATTCCCTTGATTTTCAAGGTCATATAGATGTTGTTTCTTCCAAGGAATAAGCTATCTTCTCAAACTTGGGCTTATTCCTTATACTTCTTGGTTCATCAACACTGCAGAGCAACTCTTAACTTACTTAGTGAAAACAACATCCTGGGGGTGCAAGGGTAGTTCAGTGGTAGAATCCCTACCTGCCATGTGGGAAACCTGTGTTCAATTCCTAGCCCATGTACTTCACAAAAAACAAACCAACAAGCAAATAAACAAACCAAAAGCCAACCAAACAAAAAATTCAACAAATGGTGCTGTAATACACGCATGGAAAAAGGATGAAATGTGATCCCTGGCATACAGCATACAAAAAAAAAATCTGATTTTGAATTCAAGTTCTTCCTAGAAATGATACAGGACATAAAAACCCTATTGATGTTAGGTTGATACTTAAGATAACTTACTATATAGCTATTGCTTTATAATACTACATACCCCAATAACATTGTATATTAGAAATGTGTAAATTTTCTAATATCAAAACTAGGCTATATTAATTTTATTGTGATTATTGATTCATAAGTCCTTTTATAAATTTTAATCAATGTATAAGTGGAAAGGTAGTTATAGGAAATTTCTGGGCTTACTACACAATTATAACAAGGAGAAAATCCCAGAAATAAAGAAGCAATAAAACTATATTTTAGGTTTTATAGAAATTTTAAGATCTTTTAAATTATATTTCATTTCATTAAATACCCAGCAATGAGTCATTATAATTGGAAACACTTGAATTTTGATTTTATGTTACAAGAAATTTCAGTTGATGATTTCACAGTTAATTTCATTTAAATTCACAATAGAGAATCATATATTTCCTTAAAAGAAAATATTTCCTCAAGACTTCTAACTTCCTGTCCAATCTTCATAAAATACTTAATATTGGTTCATGTAAATACTGTAATAATTATTATTTTAATCACAATAATTATTCTTTTTAAGTCTTAACCATGTTGCAGGTACTTTATATATATGCATTACATTTTTAATATTCAATACAACCCTGCAGTAATAGTCTTATCCTCATTGTATATTAGAAGACTGAAACTTAGGGAGGGTAATTAATATTCCCAAGTTTTTGTGGTCTTAAATGTAAGAGCTAGGATTTAAGATCAGGTCTGAGTCTCTAGAGCCAACATTCTTTCCAGCCTACAATGCCATGTAAAATAACTAAAACCATGTGTCAGGAACCTATTATTATGGAGACAACACCCCTCCAGCTTAATGTCAAATGTACTGTTCTTTACTCTAAGGGAATATTATATGCCAACATATTACTGGCAAGCAGCGGGCACAGGGCAGAGAAATAAAAATGATATCAACTCTCTGGAATGTGCATTCACTGAAAATGTTAAGATGCTATTCTCTGTCAAAAAAGGTCAGTTTGAGGTGACCTAGTATATGACTTTAAAATACATGAAGGCTAAATTAATCTGATTCCAGAGAATGTACTTATGAGAAAAATAAAGTCAAGAAGAATAGTATATCATCTAAATATTAAAAACTATTAAAATATATTTTGCTATGAATCTGAAAATTGTTTTCTTTTCTTACAATGTCATATTTTAAACATCTTAATATGTGGATGTGTCCACATAAATTGTTTAAGGAAATATATTTTAAGATTATATAAGACTTACCCCTCTACTTATGGTGATATTCCATGAAAGGAAAGATCCCAGGATTAAAAATGTCCAAGAATAAAAATTTGGTTATCATTTTCTTCTCCAAGAGAACGGTTCTAGTGAGTTTTGACAATTCTATTGAAAATCACAAACTTTCCCTAATCACAATTCAGATGAGTTGCAACTTTCCAGAATAAGCCTTTTCATTTAACAGCTATTTATTTAAAAAAAACAAAATGGTTATGCAGATTTTCTCAGTGCGTGTCATGTGCTAGATATCATATTCTCACATTCTCCACTCAACCCATAACTATATGTCTTCATTTCTTCATAGGTTTCATGTTCTCTCTAACTTCTAGGTAACCCAAGCTGTTCTCACTGCCTGAAGCTCTTCACTGGGCTAACCCTTCCCCATCCTCCAGGGCTCCACTCAGACCTCCCCTTCTCCAGGAAGCTTTCTCAGGTGTCCCTGCATTTATCTGGATTAAGAGAAGGATTTCTATTCAAAAGCATGAGGCTATTCATTTAGATGATTTATGTGTACTTCTTTATCCAAAATATTATTAATGCAATTGAAAATATAACAAGCTAAGAATTATATGACTCCTACTCATCTTGGTATTTGACTCATACACTCTCCTCCAGACCATTAGAATTAATGTTTCTACTCATGAGTTTGCTGACAACAAAAGCAAATTCTCAATTTTTTGTCAATTAAATGGAAGAGGAGAGTTCTTGTGGGTTTTTGGGGAATGATTTTAAAATAGAAACACTATATTCATGAGAAACCATAAGGTACCAGTTCTACATTAGGTAGACAACTAATAATCATTCTAAACACTCTTTCCTCGACCACCAAGGTACAGTAACTTTGGGACTGTCATCTAATCTCATAGTTGCAGTTATAGGAAGGTAATCACTGGCCTGTCCTCTACTGCTAAAGTGACACTTGTGCTGCCAGTTTCAGTCCCAGCATGCCCAAACTATTTGTTTGAGGCAGTTAATTTTATTTTATTTTATAGTTTTATTTTTGCAGAATTATAAGGCTTCTATTTAAAATGGCTCTTGGTTGTCACTCACTAGGCATCTACTAGCCTGCAAACATGTGTGCCTTAAACATTTGGAACATGCCCTAAAAAATGCTGCATTTCCAAAGTTGCCATATCCTCCTATATCATCGTGTACTTCCATTATTGTCACACTTATCACGCTGGGTTGAGTTGCTAATTAAACTCTGTTAAGGCAGGAATCATATTGTTCAATTTCTGTGTCTGCAGTGGCTAGGACAGACCCAGACCCAAAGTGAATAATGAATATTAACTGAATTTCTGTATATTGGTTATTAAAAAACAGAGTAGAATATTGGTATCCCTTTTACCACTCTCAGCTTATTCATTTAAATTATTTAAGTTAGCTTGTTTAGCCCAAATATCATTAATGGAATTAAAAGCAGAATCTCGTGAATCTCGCTCTAAATGGTAAAGCCAAAACTAATCAACTTTACTGCTCTAGACACCCATCAACAAAATACACAGGAAGAAGAGAGAAATCCAGAACACTTTGTAGGCTACCGAATAATATATTTCTGCATTTTCAGGTGGCTGAAAACAGCAGCAAATTGATATTTTTTTTCTATTTAATTTTAAGTGAAAAGACAACCTGAACAGAGAATTCCTCAGCAGAGGCCATAGTCAGAATGCCCTGGCATCAAGTATCTCAAGATTAAATCAAGGGCAGGTTAAATACTGTGCTGAGTCAAAACTCAGTGACAAACCCATAATATTACATTTTTCTTCCCAAAACATTTTGAATGGAGTGTTATACTATCCAGAGTCCAATTTTAGAAATAAGAGATTGAAAGGTCATTCAGTTCTTTCTGAAATGACCTGAATGTTTCCTCTTTACAGTGTTTTCTCTAATTTAGTCTTTTAATATTAAATGTTTTGTTCAAATTTCCACTGAAACTAATTTCAGTGAATTTCATTTCTCATTTCTGTTAGAGTAAGAGTCAAGGAACTTAATATTTTGGAACCTACATGATCTGGCTCACTTATACATTACCAACCTCTTCCACTCTTCGCCAACATCATACTCTCCTAGCCACCTTCTTCTTCCTTGAATGTGTCAGACATGCTCCCACTCAGGACATTTGCACTGGCTGTTCACTCTGCCTGTAACACTCTTCCCTCAGTCACCACATGGATCATTTAGTTACCAATTTTAGGTCTTTCATAAAATGTCACTTCTCTTTTGGGAGCTTCCTTCCCTACCTAGCATACCTGATTCTTCCATAGTTTACTCACTCATCTTCTAAAATAGTATATAAATTACTTTTTATCTTTAGTGTGGATTTCTCTTCACTAGAGCATTAGTGCCACAAGGGAAGACAATCTTTTCCTCTGTCTCTAACACTTAGAAGTGTGTCATATGTAAGATTCACAGTAAATGATTTATTGAGTAAATAAATGCCGTGCTTATATATTGAAAAATTAAGTATGGAGTTTCCAGAGATGCAAAATGGCAGAGTATGAAGTTTACAGATCTCTCCTTCTACCAGAAAAATGAATGAACTCCAACAAGGGATTGGAATTGTCTAGGTGGGAACTCTGAACAACACTGGACACTTAAAATAACCAGAGAATGCCAGACAAAGGGAAAGTCTACTTATAGTTCAGCTACTGTAGGTGAAACACTAACCAGTGGCCAGCTCCTACCCAATTCTTTAGCCCCACAGCAGTAGCTGAGGAAATGGTAGCAACTACTCAAATGCAGCCCAGATTCCAGGAGTTGCTAACTGGAGCCAGGATGGGTAGAGGAAACATTGTCCTCAAGTTGTGGTTGGAGGTTTAAAAATGTCTGACAAGTTCTTAAGGGCTGAGCATGAGTGCTAGCCTTGGTTTTGGCCTTCTAGGCAGCAGTGACTTCTGGCTTCACACCAGCATCTGTCAAGACCAAAGGCCAGTGTACCTTTTGTTGTTGTTTCTCTTTTGTGAGTGGGTGTTTTCTGGTCTGGTGGACCAACTCCAGATGCTAGCCAAGGTTTCACCCCTCTGCACAGCAGCCCTTCTCTCCTTACACCAGCATCTATCAGGATGCGAAGAGCCAGCATAGATTTTTTTGGGGGGGGAGGATGGGAAGTTGGGTTTCTTTCTTCCTTTTGTTTGTATTCTTTGGTCTGGTGAACCCCTGAGGGATAGATGGTAGAGGATGGCCTCAGTTTTGGTCTTGACAACAGCTGCTGTCAGTTTCTCCCCAGCATCTACCAAAAGACTTGCAGAGACATTACAACTTCTTTGGAGGGAGAGAGGGTGATCCGTGTGCTAATATTTATTTTTCTTTTCTATCTTTCTCTTTTTTTTTCTTTTTCTTTCTTTCTGTTTTCTTGTTCTTGGTTTGGTAGACTGAGGAGTGGAAGAACTAGAGTTTCAGAGTTACCACAACTTAATACTCAGAATGTTCAGTTGCAAACAAAGTTACAAAATATTCAAGGAGACAGGACAGCATGACCCAAAAGGAAAAACAGAATTCAATGGAAACTATTCAGGAGGAAGCTCAGTGTCTGAAATTACTAATCCAAGATCGTAGATCAACTCTGTTAAAGAAGGTAAGTGACTAAAGAAAAAATGATAAAAAACTAAAGGAAACAAAGAAAACATAAAAACAAAATGAAATTTTCAATAATGAGATAGAAATGATTTTAAAAAAGGAAATTCTGGATCTAGAAAGTATAAAAACTGAGTTGGAGAAATTCAATAAGGGGTTAAACTTCAGATGGAGGAGGCAGAAGAAAGGATCGATGAACATGATGCAAGACAATTGAAATTGTCCAGTCTGAAAGAGAAAAGAATGGAAAATAAAATGAACAGAAATTGAGGAACCTGTGACACCATAAAGGATAACAATATACTTATCATACTAGTCCTAGAAGGAAAAGAGAGAGATAAAGAGGGGAAAAAATATTTTAAGAAATAAAAGCTAAAAACTTCCCAAATCTGATGTAAGATATGACTGCATGTATCCAAATGCTCTATGAACACCAAGCAGGATGAATCCAAAGAAATCCTACCAAAGCATATTATAACCAAACTGTTGAAATCCAAGGAAAAAGAATTTTGAAAACAGCAAGAGAGAAATGATGTATCACATAAAAGCAATCCTTATAAGACTAACATCAATTTCTCACTGAAAACCATGGAGGCCACAGGCAATAGAAAGACAAAATTAAAGTGCTGAAAGGAAAAAAATACTGCAAATCAAGAACAATATATCTGACAAAGCTGTCCAACAATGAGGGAGAGTTTAAAAAATCCACAGATAAACAAAAAATTGAGGCATTCATTACCACTCTACTTGTGTTATAAAAAATGCTAAATGGCATCTTTCATGTTGAAAGAAAAAGACACCAAACACTATCTGAAAGATGTATGAAAGAATAAAGACCACCTTTTTACATAACTTTATAGATAAATACAAATGCCAGTATTATTGTATTTTTCATTTGTAACGCTCTTTTACCTTTTATATGGTTTAAATTTAATTGCACAATAATAAGCACATACTCTTGTTACTGGACACAAAATATATAAAGATGTAATTTGTGATAAGAACAACATAAAAAGGAGGGATGGAGGGACATAGGACCAGAGTATGTGCGGTCTACACAAGTTGGTATCAACATAAACTAAATTATAATAGAGTTAGGATGTTAAATGCAACCCATATGGTAACTGTAAAGAAAATATCCAAAATATTTAAAATTATTCTTAGATATTTTATTCTTTAGGTTGATATTGTAAATGGAATTGCTTTCTTACTTTCTTCTTGGGATTACTCATTGCTGTTATAACTTAAGATTTTTGTGTGCTGATCTTGTACCCTGTCACTTTACGGCAATCATTTATTAGCTCTAGTAGTTTTCCTGTGGATTCCTTTGGATTTTCTATACATAGGGTCTCATCATCTACAGATAGATAGTTTTACTTCTTCCTCTCCAAATCGAATACTTTGCCTGTATTTTTTTAATAAAACTTTATCTATTTGATTCAAATAAACTCTCAGCTTGCCTTCTTTTCCCAATATTTAGAATTAAAATTTTTGTTTGAATTTCATATTGGTTAACTTTCACCCACTTCTTTTCCTAATATATTGTTAAATTTTAATTTCATCTTGTTTTTTAAGAATAAAATTATTTCTAATGTAATTAATTAAATTTATCAGTATAATTTCCAAATTTCTGGAGTGACCATTGTTCCTTGTAATAATTTCTTGCTTCTCTTTGTGTTCTTCTTCTTATAAACACATTTTAAAGGAGTTCTGGATGAGTATATAATTGGTGGGGTGCTTGTATAAGGTTTTTGCCTCCATTCTTTTTCTTCTTTTTGTAACTTTTTTTTTAATTGTATAGTATAACATATATACAAAGCAAAGAAATAAAAAAAGCAATAGTTTTCAAAGCACTCTTCCACCAGTGGTTATAGGACAGATTCCAGAGTTTGCCATGGGCTACCATATGATCCTCTCATATTTTTCCTTCTAGCTGCTCCAGAATATAGGAGGCTACAGGGCTTAAATACTTTTTTATCATTACAATCGACTTTATTTTTTCTTTCTTTTTTGGTGAACAATAACATATATACAAAAAAATAGCTATAAATTTCAAAGCACAGCACCACAATAAGTTGTAGATCATATTTCAGACTTTGACATGCATTATAATTTCACAATTTTAGGTTTTATTTCTAGCTGCTCTAAAATAGAGACTAAAAGAGATATCAATTTAATGATTCAGCATTCAAATTAATTTGCTAAATCTTATCTTCTGTGCATAACTCCACCATCACTTTTGATCTTTCCATCCATCTCTTTAGGGGTGTTTAGGCTATGGTAATTCCTAAATTTGTGATATTGGAAGGGTCTGTCACTAATATGGGGCAGGGAGATGGAACTATCTGATGTTCTGGAGAGGCTGGGCTAGGTTTCAGGACTTACCTGGACCAGGGACCCATCTAGAGGTTGTAGGTTTCTGGAAAGTTACTCTAGATGCCTCCATTCTTTAATGACAGTTTGACTTGTATAGATTTCTAGGAATAACAGTTACTTCTCCTCAGCATTTTGAAGATATTATTTCTTTGCAGTCTCCAACCATTTTTGCTGGTGAGAAGACTATTTATTCCTCTGTGAGTAATTTGCCATCTTTCTGGTAGGTAAGGTGTTCTGCAGCTAAATGAAAGTGTGTCTACAGAGCTTTGTTTCTGACTTTCTCAGGACCTAAGTTCATCTTTTTTTTTTTCCCAATTAAGAAAGGACTTACCATGTTATCTTCAATATGTCTTCCTAACCCTTTGCTCTATATACTTACACTGGAGTGTATTGGGCATATATTAAAACTATTTGACATATATTAAAACTTCTCAATCTGTTCCCATGTTTTTTAACCATTCCTCAATAATTTTTAACTCTCATTCTATTTGTGTTGCAATCTGGATTAAATCCTTGTTGATATCTTCCAAATCAAGAATTCTGTCTTTATCTGTATCTATATAGATACTATTTCCTGCTATTGAGGTTAATTAACCTAGTTTTTTTAAAAAAAATCCAGCATTTTTATTTGATTCTTTCCTATCCAGCTAGTATTTCTTAATTTATATGCTATTGTTTCATAATTTCTTAGAATTTTTCTTTTTTTAGTGAATTTAATTTAGGTTTTTTTAATCTCTTTTTCGGATTCTAAACATGTTTATTTTAAAAGTCTTTTGAAGATTAATTTATTATTATCATTTTGTCTGGATTGAACTTATTTCTCAATAGTTTATTTTTGTAGCCTACATTTTTCAGAATTCATTTGTTTTTTGTTCTTTTTTTTTGCATGGGCAGGCGCCAGGAATCAAACCCAGGTCTCTGGCATGGCAGGCAAGAACTCTGCCACTGCACCTCCATTGCTCACCCTTGGCATTAGTTTTAAATATTCATTTATAGGCTCTTCTTTATTGGGGGTTTGTACTCATCTATGCACTCTCTCTCTCTCTCTCTCTCTCCAATTGCTTGCTCTACAATTGTCTCTGTCTGATGTTCTGTAATTGCCTCTACATATCTCCCTCTCTGGGGCCCTACACAAAAATGATTTTGTGTTGGAAGTGTATTACACCCATATGAAGAATAAATATGGGTATTTCACATTTCAGACACTTGAGGTAGTGGACAGCTTGACCCAGGTCTGGAAGCAAAACCGATTCTTCTTCTCCCTTTCCTTAGAGATCCAAGTCTATTTTTATAGGTCTTATGCCCAGCCAGTGATCTGTTACAATTTTATTCGGTCTGTGTTCTAAATTAATCTAGTTCCTGGTTTCAACAGGAACCTTTTTGTAGTTCCTTTATGCTTGAATCTGCTAACATGTCCGGTAGTCAGCAGGTAGTTTCTGCCCCACTTACTGCTTTCTATTTCTCTTCTGGTTTGGATTCACAACGAGGTTTACTTTACTTTTGAATGTAGCTATAGCTTCCTAAATTTTATCTGTTTCTGTACATAACTTATGAGAGGAGACTTTCAGAAAGGGTATCAATTGCATAGATAGAGATAAGTTAAATTAAGAAAAGACAACACTAATAGATCTGATGAACAGAGAACAAAAGTCAGCAGAACTGGGAAAATGTTTCTTTCTTTTCACTTAAGGAGTGAGGAGAGGTAAGATCCTAGTAGGAGGTGATCAAGTTGAGGTTTCAGAACTGCCCAAGCAGCATTTAGGGATGTCTTCACAAAAAGATCCCCACTTTAAGATAATTATTTATAGGGGGAAAATCACAGAAGAATAAAGTATATAGTAATAAAGATGGAGAAAAATGTGACCTAGCAGCAGAAGATGAGATGAACAAAGGAAGAATGTAGGTTATTATAAGGTTTAACCCTGGTCCTGCATGTTTTAGAGATTCTGTATATGGTACCACATCTTGTGTCCCCCACCCCCCTAGCCTTTTTGAGTCAGTGTAGACCATTGATTTTCAACTCCAACTTCCAAATAAAACCACCTTGTGACATTTGAAAAAATATGTTGATGCTCAGATCTCATTCCCAAAGATTTAATTGTTCTACTGTAGGGCCTGGAATCAGATATTTTTAAACACCTCAGATGCTGCTAATATGCAGCTAGGACTGAAATAATACTCAGAAATATTAAATGGATAATGCATCATATAATTGCACATCCATATTGCATGTGACTATTTGCCTGAAAGTAACCTTGGACAGAGAAATGGTAGAAATCCATTCTCCTGATGAGCTGTACAAATTGGTTTATATATTAATTTCTTATTGCTGCTGTAACAAATTATCACAAACTTAGTTTAAAACAACACTTCCAGTCCTGCAAATCACAAGTCCAAAATAGGTTTTACTGAGCTAAAATCAAGGTGTTGCTGCTTTCCTTCTGGAAGCCCTAAAGAAGTATACTTCCTTGACCTTTCCACTCCTAGAAGCCTGTATTACTTGACTCTAGGACCCTCCATATTCAAAGTCAGCAGCACAGCATCTCCAAATCTCTCCTGCTGACTCTGACCTCCTGCCTCCTTCTTAAAAGGACACGTGTAATTACGTTGGACCCATCCAGATAATCCAGGATGGGCTCCTTATTTCCAGATCCACTACTGCAAATTCCATTTGTCCATGTAGGGAAACATATTCAGGAATTCTGTGAATTAAGACATGGGATAGGCCATTATTGTGTCTACCAGAGTTTGGATAGAAATGATTGTGACAACTTGATGATTGGATTATTCTCACCACTCTGAAGTCTAGGAAGACTGCATCTGCTCAGAGGGGTTGGTGGGAACAAGTAGAACATTGGACCTCCTGGATTACTTTCTTCTTTCTTATTTACTCCTAAAATTTCATCTTCTTGCCTCTGTTTCTCTCTGGGAATAGTTTTGAGTTTATCTACAAATCTTCCACTTTTTAAAAAACTAATTGCTAATCTATACATCCCTTTTTTTGATCTCTAATTATCAACTTTTCATAATACCTTACTCTTGCATCCATGTCATGGATACCTTATTTTCCCAAATCTGTTTGAGAATGTTAGATGACGTATTCAAGGTGCTGGTCTGTGATTAGTTAAGGATCTTGCATTACAATGCCAATAACTGCACTTTTGTCTTCCTAGAGAATGTCTTGCTATGAAAATCACAAAACGCAAAAAAAGAAAAGAAAAGCAAGCAACTAACTTTAACTGTGTCCTTAATGCCACAGCTGGTTTAGATTTTGGCACAGACGTCTTAGCTCTCCTGAACCATTAACAAGTAGTTGGGGACTGGCAGTAAGGCTGTGGAAGATGCTTTGTGTGGTACTGCATTAATGTACATTAGTATATATTAGTCATGGCTCCTTGCTGTGCCCTGATTCATCTGTTTCCTCCCATATTCATGTTTCTCTTTGTTTACTTCAGTTGCTCTCTTCAGTGTTACTGGTATGCACGTCTCACAATGATGTTTCATAAGTAAGATAGAAAACAATGGGAACTATTATGGGTTTCCTGTTCCATAGGGTACATGGATTGTTTTTCCAAGAATTCCAGCTGGGAGCACTCTTTGGAGTGAGGTAGAACAGATTATCTCAGGTAAGGACCTGACTGTTATCAGAGTCCCTTCAGGTCAGGAAGGAGAACTTCAAAGCCAGTATTTTTTCCAGAAGACTTACTTTCCAATAGCATTTCAGGCCATTTCTTTAGAGAAGTCCTATCTGTTTTCCTACCTGAAGCTAAATGTTTGCTCCTATGGAGCCATAAATGAATTTGGCCATTACAAAGATTTTAAATATATTCCTGTTTTCATCCCTGCATCTCAGATCAGCCTTCTCCATGGATGCTAACTCTGAGCCAAGGGTTTCCTAGCAATTCCTTTGAGAGTAGACTAGTCTCAAACTTCTCTGCAACTCTCTCACAGAGTATACTAGGCTACACTGTCCCCCATCTCATCTTTCATCTATGCTCATCTGATTTCTGTCTTTGAGAAAGCTATTGAAATCTCTCATTTATTTCTGACTCACCCCTCAAAATCTCTTATCTATTAAGAGCTATTTCATTTTGTTCTTCTACATATTTATTTTGGGCAGGTGTAGGGTCCTGGGAAGGACCAGAGGAAACATGTGTCTAGTAGGTCTTCATAATGGAAGTTCATTAATATGACTTAAAGCCAATAATGAAAGAAATCAAAAATTGAAAACAGTTTTGATGACTATTTAATTAAATATAATGTTTTAACATCTCAATTGATTAGTAACATTTCTAATCTAATAAAAATATCATCTGATATCTACGGAAAGGCAAAGACAGTCATCTGTTATTTGACATTTTCCCAGGAGTGGTAGTGATTGTGTAAAAACAATCTGAGTTCTCTCACTTTTCCTCAGTGAGAGACTGACCGGTGGCACTGAATTTGCATCACCTGTAGGACCTCTCATCACGAACAAAACAGTAAGAGGATCTATTTTATTATGGATGATAGAACTACTTTACTTTTGCCCTCTGATCTCACTATTGAACTAAGGCAGCAAAAACCTAAGCACAAATGGGATATGTAAGAAAAATTGTCATTTTTTTTCCTGCCCTCACTGCTCACTGAAATGGAGTCTATTTTCAAGCACATAAGCAGTGGCATTTGAGTCAAGCAGATTTGTATTTAAATCCCTCCATCAGTTACATGTAATTTTGGACAGATGAGGTAACATCTCTGAATCTCAGTTTTCTTATCTGATACATGGGACTTAATTAGAGCCCACTTCACAGGTTCTTTGAAGAAGTTATTTATACTATGGGCTTACTTATTATATTTTACACAATGTATGATCAAAATTATTATAAAATTATTTTAAATAAGAAATTATTTTCAATGCTTCAAAAGTGGACAATGAATGAAATGGAATTAAAAATGGATTATTCCTTTTATAAATCTATAGCTAATAACTCGGTTCAAATACATACATGATTTCAAATATTACTATTGTTTTCATATACACATATACTCACTGATTACAAATTCTATATATGAGGTACATTCAGCAATTAAATTTTTTTTCTAAAATATTTAAAAATTAAATTCTGAAAGAATGTGCAACTACAGTCCTTTAGAAAACCCATGGGTTATTAGCCCAAAAGTCTAATAAATACTTTGGTTTTTATTCCTTTCTCCAGTATATTGCAATGAAACTGAGCTCATAACTTGTGTGAAAATGCACAGATATATTTTTAAAACACAGTATGATGAACAGAGAGCTCATTCCATCCATTATCTCTATTTCTTCCACCAACATTGTAAATGTCTGACAAAAAATAATCCCTTACAAGCCATCCTAACTTTCCTTTGCAATAGGTTTTTCTAGAAAAGCTCCACTTTTTGTCCAGGGTCAGAATGTGTCTGAACCACACCCCTGTGACTTCCAGAGGACTAAGCGAGTTGCCTGGCCATCTTTTCCTCCTAGCAACCATTTACAACTCATAAACTTCCCCTCAGGAAACCTTCTGTGGTTGCTGCGTCCTTGCCCTCGATGTTGTTTTTCCCACACACTCTCTCTTTCACAACTAGCTCCTACACAGTTACCTCAGAATAATCCTTTCCCTCTTAGCTGTTCCTCCCATTTGTGAACACAGGGAGAAAACATGACCTTAATTATGGCTCATAAGCTTTCCTGATACAGCAGTAATAAAGATCGAAGGAGAGTCTCAAATTGTGAAGTGAAATCAGGCCCAATCCGCCAGAGCCCTTGAGGGAGCCCAGGAGTCCCCTTCAGATTTCCACCATGGCCTCCACCTCCCCATCCTCCTCTAATTAAACCTGCTTTCTTCAAGCACCAGCAATTCAAAAATAGTCCTTTTCAATTTTATTACTTTCTCTTATTGTCTGATTGCTAGTATGAGAAGACCCATAATTTTTAACGGTTTCTCTGAACATGTAAAAACAATGTTTCTGCAACACTGTGTGCACAGGGGGTGTGGTTTTTCTACAATACTAATCACCATTGTAATATTGTTGCTGGGGGAAAATGCTTTCTGAGTTCCACACAACTAACTTACAAGTGAACTCTCAGTATATACTGAATTATACTGAATAAGGGGACTGCCTATACAGATAGGTTGAAAGCCACTGAGGTTTGATCCCACTGAGAATTAAAAGGCCTGCAATTTAGCATGTAAAGAAGTCAAATCATTCACCAGCCCCCAAACCTTTGAGTATCTGCTCACTTTGGACGTTCATTTATTTTCCTTCACCTGGCATAAATTGTTACTGGGACTTGTTGCGAAAACCAGAAGATGAAATTAATATTATAATATTAATAAAAATAGTGGTGATCAGCATAGAGAATGTGAAACTAGCCCCATTTAAGAAATATAACTGAAAAAACCTAGATAGATGCGAGATAGATCACACACATGGATTCAAAGACTCAGTACTCCTAAGGCATCAGTTCTCCTACAGATGATCTGCAGATTAAATGCAATTCCAATCTGTAGGCACTTGGTCAAGAACTGTGGAGAGTCTGAAGTGTTATCCCACTTTCACAGTCATGTACTTTTGATAATTAGAGAGATACTAAAGAAACACTAGTTACCTACAGGAGCTAAAGTGTTTTTTATTGACACTCACACAAGATTAACAGCCAGACTAATATTTCAGCATCATGTAGGTGATTCCATCAGAACTGAATGAAAAGTTCTTGGATTTTTTTATTATCAAGCTATGAGTAAAAAAATTATACTTGTATGAAACAATTTTCCTGATATAAATGATATGAAAGAGTTTTGATGGTGACTAGAAAGTAAGCACATCCAATTAAAGTAATATGTAGATCATGGGTCAAAACATACTTTGCCATTTCTGAAATGTAAAATCGGGGAATTAAATGTTTCTAAGAAACTACAGGTTTTTTTCATGCAATCCTAACAAGACATTGCATGATACACTGAAAGAAACCAGTGACCATAACCGTTAATGTTATCCTGATACCTCTTTTATTTCCCAGCCAGTTTCCAGACATACAAAGAAAAAAAAGGCAAAAATTTATATTTAAAATTTTGCCACTAGTATAAGCACTCCTATTTGACTGGCTGATTAAATTATAGCAGCAATACCTATTTGAGTCATTTGAGATTCATTTGATCCACACAAAAAAATGCCGGGAACCATTATTATTTATAACTTCAACATCATCCTAGAAAATGTCACTTGACTTTTGCTTGAATTGTACTTCCTATGCGAAAACAAAAGAGCCACACAAGTTACCCTAAATCTATATTGTGTGTCTATGGCACTCACAGAAACGAGGAAATTTTGTTTCTTTCTTTTTCCATATGTAACAAGCAGCAAGCTATACTGATTTTTTTCTTTTTTATCCTGGAAGAAGTGACATCCCCCTCCTCCAAATTATGTTGCTGGCCTCAAAGGTCAATGAACACATTCATGCAGAAAAAGACACAGATGACTGTGGGAAACTGGCTCTTTCTTACCATAATAAGGGCGTGCATATTCTGGACAGGAGAAATTTGCACAAGGACATATTCTTCTACAGGTAATAATAAGCAAATTCCTTAGGTTCAAAGGGGAATTCTGTGAAAATAGGGTTTAACAGAACGATGCTGTGTGGCAAGGCTTCCCTGGCAGTGTTGTTTGTGTTTGGTGACAGACCTATACAATTGCTTTTGCCACCTATGTGCCCCTCAAATACTGCCACCGGAAGATGAGTTTCCTTTGCTTCCGATATGAATCCTGCAGAGGCTGAAAGACACAATGCGGTGAAGGGCCACTGGATGCGAGAGAGAGAAATGTCAATCTGATTGTGACGGAGTGAGGATGTTAATGGGTGGCTTCATTTGTGACTTTGAAGTCTACTGATGTTGTAAAAAGAATCTAGTTACTAAAAAACTTTGTTTGGGGGATTTTTTTTCTTTTTTTCTTTCGTCTCATGGAATGTAGTCCCTTAGAAAGTGTGCTTCTATTCAGATGATGTTTAAGGGTTAAATCTTTCTACTTAGGGATGAACAAGAAGGTCCAAGTTCTGTTTTCCTTTTTAAATATTTTTCTATTCAACTTAGGTTCAAGTTCTTTACATTATTTGGGAGCTTCCGGGGCCGTACTTCCACTCACTCTGCCTTTTAGGCAGGCTGAGAAATAAGTTATAGGATCTCACATATGTGGAAGAGTAAAAGAGCACAAAAATGAAAATCAGATATCTGGCTTTGAGTCTAACTTCAGCACCGCCGTTTGCTGTCCTCTCAGGCAGTCATATAACTATCTGTTCTCCCAATTTTTCATCTGAAAAGTGAAGGTATAATAGATTCTTATTTACCTTATTGGGTTTTTGTAAAGATGAAAGAAGATGACTATCTGAAATAAATTTGAAAACAGTTAGCACTAAGAGAATTAACTAATTTAAGATTTTCCAAAAGAGCTCAAATTAGTTTCTCAGAATTTTTAGGTAGAGCAATGTCCTGACTCAAGTGACTCAAGCATTTTTTTTTTCTGCAAATGAATCTTCTAAGGAAAAGGTTATCTAACCTTTAAACTCTAATTCTCTTCAAATCCTACCTATAAAATAAAGAAAATGCAGGCATAATGATCCAGGTATTCCAAATCATAAGAATGGGAAAAAAAAGAAGAATCCTTTTACAATGAACCACCTCTCTGAGACTGTATTATGTATTGTGCAATGAGATGTTTCTCTTGAAGAAACTCATTGTTCTTTACTGGTATTTTACTCTGTGAGAATTAATTAAATGAAGAAAGGAACATCATCTTCCTTTCATGAAGTAAATTTCACCTCACACTGTTGAAAGAACCCTGACGAACTTGCTTGGTCCTAGTTCCTAAAAGGACTGTGAGCGTTCAGGTAAAAGGTAACTGACTTTAACTGCATTTAAACCTGTATGCTAGCAAAGGTAGCTTACAGGTTTAAATTTAGGAATAGTAGTAGTGGTGATCAATTTCATAGTCAGAGAAAGAAAAACATAATGAATAAATTTCCAGCCCGGTTAGGTACATTTGCATTTACACTCAACAGTCCTGAATTCCAGAGGTCTCCACTTAAAAAATCCCATTTGTAAGGACTTGTAAGAGAGGGACTCTAACTTGATAAACAGGAGGAAACTAGAGTGGAGGACAGGCCTGATAATAGTATTATTTAAAGAGTGGCACTGGTGCCTACAACACGAAAAAAAGTAATTCATTTAACATTGTGTCTACCCCTGGCAGCTTCCTTTTCCTTTTTTGATGTAATCAAGTGTCTTTCCTTCACTCTCCTAAATCATTGCAGGCTCCATTAGAACCACAAAGCAGAAACTGCTGGGCTCTTTTCTGCGGGATACAGCTCTTTATTCAGTTACTCCAGCTTAGGCTGCAGACTCTGAGCATATTTAAGCACTGGGGGCGGGAAAAGAGCTTGCTCCCATTTTATTTGTTCACATTCAGAAGCCTACATGTTTCTGATTACATTACAGATGGCTTGAAGCCGTCAAGGATAAATATAAGAGTTAAAGAGACACGGTTGTCACTGGAACTGGACAACAGAAAGACTGGGTCTAAAGACTTCTTTGTTACCGGATAACTTGAGAGTCTTTCCTCTGTGGGTGAAATGTGTCTACCTTAGGTGGATAGGCGAACTATTGCCCTCTCTATTTTTCTGTTTTGTTTTGTTTCAGTTTTTGTCATTTACTTGAAATGGAACATTTCTGCGTCCTGAAGGAATGCTTTTACCTAAGAATGAGGTAAACACATCGTGCACTGTTTTGCCAAAAGAGGGCAATGTTGCTGTTCAGAATTTCCTTATTCCGGTTCCTGGGACCTGGTCTCTAGAAGGGTAAATAATCGCTGCTGTCTCTTCCCTTTCCCCCACATACAAGTTTCCACATGTCTACGCGCTCTGTAGTTAATCAGGACTTTGTAACTATCTGTCCTACCTATTAACTGCATCCACTTCCAAATTGTTTAAAGGTTAACACATTTCACTCCATGCATGACTGGTATGCACGAGCCAAGTGCTGTCTCTGAGATTCTAAATTCTTCCTTTCTGTGTGCCAGGTGATAGGCAAGAGGAGAATCAGCCTTAGGAAATGTTGAAAGGTATTTTTTACTGCACCCCTATTCTCAGATACTCCACGAGTGTATTATCGGAGCATGGGCTTCATAGGTAACCAAACTGAAAATAAAAGGGAGAAAAAAAATTACGTGTTCATTTTCAAAGAATTCACTTCAAAAATTATCCATCATCTTATTAGTTAAAATGATTTAAAATTAACACTAGGTCATAATCTTGATAACTAGCACTTATTTTTTGTGTGGGGAGTGGGAAAGTGGGTTTTGCATGCTATGATTTTAAATGATTTATCCCACTGTGAATTTAGGCCTTTAAGGAAGGGCTGTTTTCTTTAGAAGACTCTAAATTAGTTATCCTCCTCTTCTTCAATAAGATGCTGTTTTGTTTTGTTTTGTTTTTTCTCTCTCTCAACAGCTTATTATATTTTAATAGGTTATTCCCACCTATTTTTCATTCCTGAAAGATTCGTAATTCAGTTATTTTCTTTTCTGGAAGAACAATTTAGATTTTCAATGGAAGGTTTGTTTGAGTAGCAGAATTCCTGGTGTTTTTTTTTTTGTCATAAAGATGGAACACCCTCAGTTTATATCAACACGCTTGTTTTGCTTTTTTCTCTAAAGCAGTCGGCAATGTAGCTGCATTACTGCATGAGTGCTTCTAGGACAAACTGCTTTTGCATTTAACAAATCCATGAGCTCATTTTCTTTTACTCTGAGTTTTTAAGCCAGTGCCAAATTTAAAGTTCATTAGAGGGAAATAATTGTAGACTTCTTTCTTCAGCATTAAACATTATAGATATATTCTAGAAACTGCATCTAGGTGTTTTATCAGAATCAATAGCCCAAAACTGTGATAGTTACAGTCACTGAAATTAAAAATACATTAAGGGACAGAGGAATTAGGCATGGAATGGCAAATTGTTGGAGCAAAGGGTGGTCTTAAGCAGGCCTCTTGTTTTTTTGTTTTGGCTTTGGTTTTTGGTCTCTGAAGTACCCCATGTTCCCATATTTAACTGGGCTTGAAAGATTTAAGTAGAATCTACAATCCCAGAGACATCAATAAAGCCTATAAAAAACTCTGTCTGCTGTAGGTGGTTCCAGGAAATCCTTATTTAACGTTGACTTAGTTTACTGCGGCTCGTCTTTTTCATTTCTCCTGAGTTAAAGCTCATACACTCACCATCTCATTTCTGCTTCCTTCCCCTACATCTGTCAGTATATGTACATGAGAAAGTCTATGTTATTAAAAGAATAATAACCATATTGCAGGTTTCTGAGCCCAAGATTGTATTTTCTTTCTCACATATTCATTAAAATATATAGATTGTATTTTATTGAAAGTGCTCTTTAATGAATAGTATTCCTGTTTGAGTACAAGAAGGAGCTTCCAGTGCAATTCCCTGACAGTAATTGTGGTCTGAATTGAGAACATACAGTAACGGAGTGCAGTTAATGGCCACCCTGTGGATTGAGTGCTCCACTTTTGTCATATCTGGCTACTTTTTAAGATGCAGAAATTAGTTAGGCCAGTAAAGAGTTAATTATGTTCTTGTGTCAGGAAACCCTCAATGAGCAGTCAGAGAAAGGAATTCTTTGTCTTTAATGCAAAACAGAAAATTCAAAGACCCTGGCAGATAAAATATAAATAGTAACTGAGCATCTATTGTGTATGTGTGTGTGCGTGTGTGCACTGCATGTAATGTGAGAAAGAGAAAACCCTCCAGTAAATCAGAATACCATTTTAAGGAACACTAAATGAGTTAGGGGCACCTTTTAATTTTCACAGAGGTTAAAATAAATAAAAAGGACAAAGCATCTTCCCAGCTAAATGTCATCTTTTCACTTCTCTTTGATTTCCTCTCCAATCACCTGATATTTACCAACATATAAACAGGCATATCCAACTTAAGTAACAGGTTCTTTGTGAGAGTATAGTCTTCTCCAGCAGGTTCAGGCAAAACAGAGCGGTGCAGAATGAGTTAAGATTAGAGAGCTCAGGTTTGCAAAGACAAAGCAGAAGAGGCATAGTGTTGGTATTTTGGAAAATTTTAAGAAATAGGAAACTATATATTTAAATCTTCGTATTTGTCAGACTTGAGCAAAAGAGTAATTAATACACACATGCACACACGCACACACACATTCAGAGTGATCTGGATAACATGATCTGCCTTACCATAGGGAATTTGCTTTGAAAAGCAAAAAGCTAACATGACCAAGAATGGATACTCCTATACCTATCCAGGCTTTTGTGAAAAGGAAGACAATATGCTATTCTCAAGCTTCCTTAGAAAGGAAGAAAACCCCTTTAAAGGTGGAGCATTTGATAAAATTCCTCACCAAATACCTTGGTTCCACACTATGAGTAAGCAGTGCATCAATCAATCAGCACTGCTACATCAACACCTCTATCTAATCTAAAAATGCACAGATTGGTGGGCCACAGTGGCTCAGCAGGCAGTGTTCTCACCTGCCATGACAGGGACCCGGTTCAATTCCCAGTGCCGGACCATGCAAAAAAAAAAAAAAAGTATTGGTAGATTCCCTTGAGTTTCCAAAGTTAAAAAATGGAACTAAAAATGCACAGGTAGAGACTGCTGCAGTCCATGATAGCAATCCAGATCCTATTTGGTGCTGCAAGATTTTACACCTCCTGTGTCTGATGCTTGTTTTTATAAAATGCTATTGCTCAATAGCGTATTTTGAAAATCAGAAACTAAAGTTGTATCAACAAGAATGCTATCATTACAGCAATGTGGACAACTTAGTCAAATTACCAATTTTTTTTTTCAAATACTTAGCTAATAAAATTGTTCAGTTAGCTTCTGCTCTCAACTGACTGTGTTTTTCTTTTGTGATTGACTAGTTTGGTTTGACAGTCAGTGTCTAACCAGCTTGATTCAGGAGATGATCTTAGCAATGACACACTTTTCCTTCAGAGTTAGCACAGATATCCCAAGAACTCCAGTTTGAATTGACAAGCTAAAGGAACACAGACAATTTTTATTGTGATTAATAGCTTTTTGTTCAATATTTCAAATCATTTTCAGAATTTTTTCTTTCTACTTCCCTGTGTATTTTTATTTTGTATAAATGAGTCTAATATGCAAACATTGATTTTTTAATCAAACTTTGCATCATAAAGTCAGCATAGAACAGTTGAGATCGCATGCTCATATATTGTATGTACAATGTCCAGCTAAATTCACATTCCTCAAATCCTCAGGGGTGAGAATGAAGCATACCGAATAGCATCTTATTATACTGAGGTCAGTATTTGTGCTGAAAACTTGAAGAGACATTTGGATTTTTCAATGATTCATGTATAACATGCAAGTATTTATTGTATTGGAACTGAAAAGCCATATGAAATGATTCCCAGTGGTCACCCTACCAATTTGCCATTTGGCAGTCAAAATAGTGCTCCCCAAAGTCAGAGCAGCACAGAGCACCGAAGTAAATTTCAACATTTTCAGCACTTTTTGAGAGATTGATTATAATGCAAGAGTTAAATGAGATGTGAACACTTTAAAAATGTAATTGTGTTAAGTTTCAAATACTCTGGAGTAGGACCTGTCAACGCCAACATTTCCATCTTTGTCCCATGGCACAGATGTTTGCATATCTTAGAGTTCATTTAAGGCAGTGATATTTTTAGAATTGAAAAATGAGCATTTATACTCTTTGGTATATCCCCTAGTTGAGGTGAAATGCTTGTGAAGAAACGGGAATATTCCATTCTTAAAACCAATATAATTCATGACTTTCCAGATTTAAGAATAAGACACAACTCAAAGATTTGCTGTACTTCAGTCTGATTTACGAGGTCAAATTTCAAAAAGATGACATAATTTATGGAGTGCATATAAATGAAAATTAAACACATATGTATATTTATATAATTTTATTTCATTCCAGTTAGTTATTTGTCTTAGTATTGTTGACATTTATATTTGGACCTGTTTTAAAGTTATACATAGTTTATAAAAACTTCTTTTCTTCCTCAACAAAAAAATATTATGTAGGATGTTACAAAGTACTGTATAAAAAATTTATTATTTCTAGAAACCAAAGAGGGTTTTTTAGTAGAGTTTACCTACTTATCCCTGAACCCTTTTTCTCAGTTATACAATGTTAACAATCTAACATTACACTCATTCAATGGGAAGAATTTTCCCCATCCCCCCTACTCTCATTCCTGGAAAGTAGTCACAGACATCAGTCTACTGTTGGCTGTTATCACTAGCATTGTCTCATTTTGTTTTATTGTATGCATTCCTAAATATTTAACGCTATAAAACCAGAAATTTCCATATTGATTTTGATTTTGATGCTCATATATGAAGGCAGAGCAAACTATAACTATCAACAGACCATATCTTTGAAGGACAGCAAAGTATACTAGCTGACCATAAAATCTGAATAAATAACAAAAATAAAATCTCTCAACCAGTGATAAGTCGGTAATCCTATTATTTCCTATTCCAGATTTTGTGAATGTGACCCTAAATTTCTTCTACCCAAGATATTTGCAGCATAAGCTGTAATATATAAACAGCCAGAATTGAGGACATCTTCTGACATCAACACCAAGTGTGGCCTTACTTCCATGTTCACAGTTACCTAGAAAATTCAAGACACTGAACACATATCACAAAGAAATTTTCAGACCTTAGGATGTTAAAAACAAGTTCTAAAACAAGAATGACATCTAATCATATTTGTTGACTGAATATGAATATGCCAATGTGTGGTATCACAGAATTATGTGAGGAAATTGTTATGACTAAAACTATATAAACTCGTACTTATCTTTCTCAGCTATATATTAACCAGCACAATAGCACAGTTCTGTTTTGTCTATTAGCTAGTGTATTTCTTGGCTCAATTTGGAGGTCAGGTGAAGAATTTTTAAGCCAAAAATTGAATGCTGTATTCCTTCATTAGGCCATTATTTAAGTATTCATACAATATTTTTAAACTTTTAGAAGAAGGGAGAACTTTCAAGAGATCTGAGTACATAACTCAGGGTCAGAACTACTATGTCCTAATTTGATCATGCTGTTGATTTACTGTATGACTTCAGATGACTCTCTCAACATTTCGTATTTTTACATGTATTAGCTAAACTTAATTAATGCTTGCTTCTAAAACATTATCACATTTCTGGGTTAAAGATGTGAGTAACACATGTACTTCATCCTCGACCAAATACAAATATTCACTGACAACTGTATAAAAATATTAATAAAAGCTAAGAACGATTCCAGATGGAATAGAAATCAATTCCTAAAATGCTCTCTTGATTAACATTTAGCCCAAAATACAAGGCTTATATAAAATACATTTAATTCCCAATCAGTGTAAAGAATAAGGCAGTGATTATTCACCATCATTAATAGGAATATTTCTACATAGTGCTTTATACTTTGCAAAATCTGTTCATTTACATTGTATCAATTCTATCACATATCTCAGCATCACATAAATTAGCCCTTAAAATGTATCCATCTTGACAGCCTAAATCCCTCCCTCATGTCCTCAGCTTTTGAGATTGATTCCAGAAGCCACAAGCAAAAATTCATCTTATAACTTTTCAGGCTCAACTCATTATATACATTTATGGTGGGGATTTATTTCTGAGGAAATGTGTTTCCCTAAGAGGGAGGCAGAGGCAAGAATGAAATCAAGTCCTAAGGCAGACCTGAACTGGAGAATAGGGAGCTATCTGGAATGCTCAGCCTTCCCTGGGTAACACTATGAAGAGGGAGAGGGGAAAACTCCTGTTTTGTGCTATCCAGACCTGAAGGAAAATCAGCCACAGGTTTATTAAATGGAAAACGTTTAAAATCAAGCATGCTTATTTGAATTTCATCCAAATGCACTGGCTGGCCCTCTCAATTCTTACTGTAGAGACAGACGAAAAGTTCCATCCCAAAATATATCACCTGAGGTACAACTGAGGGAAATCATTTCCTCCCAGGTGGATCACTGTTATCAGCACCTGGTGGGACAGCCAGAGATCCTCACAGAAACAAATCTTACCCAGTACAACTGGTAGGTTTAGGTATCACTCACTGTAGGATACTTTGTTTCTTCAGTTGAATTTTTACATTAAGAGAAACCTCCTGTCCTTTTACATTGCCAGCAGCTCCCAGGAAATGCTCAAGTGGCTCAAAATGAGGGATAATCTGGGAGACATAAAAATAACCTAATTATTTTCCTTTCCCACAGGTTCCATCTTTTACTCAACCAGTTTTGCTTCCTTTTTTATAATAATAGTAACTTACTATAAAGTTGTTGGAATAAATGGATTGATACATGGAATGCAATTAACAGTGCTGGCACAGAGTAAATGCCAAAAATGTTAGAGAGTATAATTACAATATTTTATACGTAAACTAAGCATTTCTACCTGCAAATGGCCTAAAGCTAAACTCACATCCTCCCTGATGTGCCAGTCTGATTCTTGTCAGCCACCCCCATCTCAGCAGAGGGCTTTGCCCTCCATTTCACTGCTCATGTCAGGAACCAGAGTAATTCCTTTACTGCTTCTTCTCTCCCTTCCCCTTCCTCCTATCAGTTATCAAATGTTACTGAGAATTTCTCATTCATATTTCTCCATTAGTTCTCATCGCTACATAGACCACCTTTCTTCTGAACTACCAAGGTTTCTCAGCTGATCATCTAGCTATTCTCTTCTCTCAAATAGTCACCAGGATACAGTCAACACACTCTAAAGATTAAATCAGATCATGCCAATTTCCTCCTTTCAAATTTTACTGGCTTTTAATTACCCTTGAGATCAAGTTTCAAATGTATATCCATCTTATTGTCTGAACTCCCTCTGTTTCCCCACAATTGCACCTCCTCCCCATTTCCAGCCATGCTTTAACTACTCAGAGTTGCTCTACCATGCTCTCTCTTCCTTCCTGGACTTCGCATAGCTCCTCGTTCTTGGTAACTCACACTTTTTTTTTTTTCTTTTTTTTGCATGGGCAGGCACCGGGAATCAAACCCGGGTCTCTGATATAACAGGCGAGAACTCTGCCACTGAGCCACCGTGGCCCACCCAGTAACCCACTTTTTGCTCTCACCCTTTTCCCTGGCCAACTACTTACTCCTTCAGAAATAAGCTTAGAGGCCCAATCCTCACCCAAACCATCTCTAACCACCCACCCTCAATTCTTGCAAAGGTTAGATGCAATGCCTATGTTGATCCGCAGCTTTTACTTCAAAATAGTATTTTTCATATTGTTGTGTTTTCCCATTCATTTGTCTGCTTCCCACACCAGATTTTAAGCTCCTTAGGGAAAGAGCCTGATAAGGATGCATCATTTTATCATTGCAGCCCCAAGATTAGCACATTTATTTATTTATTTATTTATTCATTTGGCAAATAATTACAGAATGCCTACTCTAGACAAAAAGTATATTACACATTGGGAATAAAAATTATAAACAAGACAGACACTGTCCTTGTACTATAAAACTTTATTCCTCTAGGCAAAATATTTAAGTAAATATTTAGCTAAATAAATAAAATACAATAAGTGTATTGATAAGGGTAGTACAAGTCTCTATGGTCTCAGAGAGTCAGGCATGAATACCTGAAGGAAATCTGAATGATGAATCAAGCTGTCCAGGTAAAGGGTAGCAGGTGTAGACTGTCACGGAGAAGGAAGAGCACTTGGTGACACTCCAGGGAGGAGAGCCACAAAAGGTAAGAGGCAGATAGCAGTAGATGAAATGGTCATATAGGCATTATAATTTACACTAGAAAGTTTTTAATTTATTTTAAGAAAAATAAGAAAATATCAAAGGGTATGTGATACTAGAATGACTTGAAGCTCTATGCTTTAGAAAGATCACTGGGCAATTATATAGAAAACTGATTGCCTGAGTCAAAATTACAGCTGGGATGCTAGTTACTGTCCAGGTGAAAGAAAATGGACACCAGGCCTAGGGCAGTGGCAATAGGACTGGAGAAAAGTTAGGCAGATGGGACAAAGAATTAGGAAGCAGGAGAAGAGAATTTGGTGATTCCTATAGGAAAGAATTAAGATTCACTCCGAAATTTCTAGATGGATGTATTTTGGTGATGAATTCACTGAAATGAAAAATATTATACAAAGCATATAGGTTTAGGACACAGAGAGAATTGATGATGCAATTCCAAATAGGAGGTACATACCTGTGCAGTGTCCAGGAGGATGTGTGGGGGAAAACATACACAGGGGGCAGCTGGCATATGGGCCCACTGCTCTAAGAAAAATTCTTAACTGTAGATACTGATGTGTCTTCTTATTCATTTTACTGTAGTTTCTCGTCACTGGCTGCATATTAAAATCACCTAGGGATCATTTAAAAAAAAATGCTATTCCCTGTCCTTATTCCCAAAGATTCTGATTTAATTAGTCTGGGGGTGGGTCCTAGGCATTAGTATTTGTTAAAAGTTCCCCAGAGAATTCTAAAGTGGAGCTTGAGTTTCAAACTACTGCTCTACAGGAAAAAAAGTTATCCAATATGCTTAGAATAGAAGAAAACAAAAAACGGCCCTCCACAATTTGATGCAAGCCTTGTTTTTCAGCTTCTTCTCTTCCCACTTCACACCTTCTACACATTATATACGCCAGCAACTCTGGTTTCCCTCTTCCCCAAATAAACCAAGCAGTGACATACCTGTATGCTTTTACTTATGTTCCTTCCCCTACTGAAATCCATCGCTTTATCATTTCTGCTGATTCCTATTCACCCTTCAAGGTCCAACTCATGTCACCTCCTCTCTGAAGCTTTACCCAACCCCCATCCAGGGCAGAATTAATCTCCCACACTTATCACATCATATCATAATTATTTGATTGCATTTTAACCAGATCATTATAAAGACAGTATTGTGCATTCTTGGAAATGTCAATGAAAGAAAGAAAAATGAAGAGCATAATTACAAGGTTATTTTCTTTACTTAAAAAAAAACCTTACATTTGCATAGCATTTTCATAGTTATCTTATTTAATTCCACAGCTACATTGTGGATTAGACAGAGTATTATTCATCCCATCGATACTGGGGATCTTCCACTTCCCTAAAACATATATTTTTTTAAAAGACCTCTTTAAATAGGTTTGCTGATTTACTTTTTCTAATTATTTTATTACCATTCAAAACCTAAGTACTTGTTAGGAAATTATATTTTAAATGCAATTTATAAAGGAGTTTTAAATATGAAAAAAATTAGTTAGACCGTACACTGATCTTTTCTGACTGTGCCTACAAATCTCTCTGCCACTCTCTACCCTGCTCTTTAAAGGAAGAGGCTGCCCTGTATTGGCAACATCAATAGCATGTCCACCCTCTTTGGCCTAGGCATGCAGAAAGACCAGGTAAATGATGAGAGGGACAGAAGGGAATGAGGTAGTGTGTGGTTGCCAGGGGTCTACCTCCTGTGACTGGAGGTCACCAATCCCCCCAGTCCAGGCAGACCTCACCTCACCCTCACAAATCACTATGTCAAATGCTTTGCAAGGTGACTGCTCTCATCCCTTGCCCATTCAGGTATTCAGATGATCTTGGAGATGTTACCAGTGTCGGGTTACTATGTTATGTCTCATGATTCTTCTAAACCCTGGAATCACCTTTCTGAATAGTCCCTTTATTAAGTTCTCCTTATATTATCTTAATTTGAGTGTGCCATTTGCCACATGTAGGGACCCTGGCTTAAGTAACACTAAATTTATACTGACTTAAATCAATGAATTTTCAGATAGAAGGTATGGCTGTCAATTTAAAATGGATAAACATTTTAATATGCCCTGCACATTTGCCAATCCTTAATTTTCTAAATTATGATGGCTTTGGTGAAAAAAAAAGTCTTGAACAGTCATAGAGAGTTTTATGGAATACATTTTAGATGATTAATAAAATCCTCTGAAATAATTGTTCTGTTTGTGTTTGTTAAGCCCTGATCTTGGTTCTGATGGAAAAATACTATAATATTTAGGAAGATTTTTACCTTTTAACTGCTGCATCCTTCTCAACAAATTTTAAAAGATTGATAATGGATATCAATTGATGTTTAGAATTTGAATCGCTTTTAAGATAATTTTCTTTTATCTTAAATATGCTATCCCATTTATGTCATACTGGAAAAAAATTATTCACTATTTCATTGATCCATTTATTCTTCATTAAATGTTTATTGAGTTAGATACTACACTAGGCATAAGAAAACACAGCAGTCAACTAAAATAGACACAGTCCCTGCCCTCCTAGTTCATAAAGTTGACTAAATATTGTGTTATATTTTTAAGGGTCATCAAACAACTTGCTATATAAAAATGTTACATGCTATTTTTTAAAAAGGACTAAAAATAAATGTGGGCTTATGAAAAAGATCAACAAAATCTTATTAAAGGTATATAATTGACTTTAAAAGTGGTCTCTTCAACCTATAGAGCCTCTATTTATATATAGATACAAGAAACACAGTCAATTTTTTGCTAAATTATTATTTAATAAATAAAATTTTGTAGATTTGTTATAAAAATTGAATCAATTATTATGCTGAAATCTAACACTGAGTTGTTAAGAGTATAGGCTTTGGAATCAGGCAGGTCTGATTTCAAATCTCAGCTCTATTTCTGTGACCATTAGCAAGCTAATAAGTCAACATCTCAAATCTGTTTTCCCCTCTGTAAGATACTGATACAAATAATACCTTTCTCTAGGATGTCTGAGGTATTAGATGAGTTAATGCATATAAAATATTTCTCCTGGAGACCAACTGCAAAATAAATAATACCGATTATTTTTTTAAACAGGACTAAAAAAGAATTTACATAGGAATTTAGTAATAGGTGAAGAAAATCTGCATACTAACCAAATGTATGCATCAAAAGATCAATTATAATAATTATTCAGCTTTGCTTGAATAAAAAGAAGAAAGGATGAAAAATGTTAAATATATGAGATATTTCTAAATATACAACAGACATAAGAGCACATTTTAAGGACTGTGGCAATAAAAGTTGGTTTACAAGTTCTCAATTCAATTTAAAGAAATCAATCTGCAAATTGTTTGCCTCACAGGTATGATTTTAGTAAGAAAGACAATGCAGATATCCAATCAAAGGCCCATATTAAAAGAAAAGGCTTGAACACAGCATTGAATTGGCAAAAGAATACAAGCTTTCATAGGCCTAATTGTCATAGACCCACACTCTCCTCAAGGTGCCCCCAAGCTATTACTAGAGGTTCATAGAGCACTGTTTTTCAGACATTTGTGGTCATGACTACCAGTCATACTACATTGTATTTCAAGATCCAGCATACTCATGTGAAACTTTTTCTACATGCCCCAAGTAAGTTGAGAATGTTGTTCAGCTGCCAAAGACATATTCTTTAAAGCCTTCAAAAATGACCAGGAAAAAAAATGACCAGGAAGGGTGACTGTAAAACAAGTCTTTATTCAAGAGCCTTGTAGAACAGTGAACTGAGTAGTCCCTCTCAGGGAGGATCTGGTATAATCAAGAAGTATCCCCTAACCTAGAACATTTGACGAGCAGCACTTCAGAACTATGCAGTATCTGTAACTACTACATGGCCCCTGTTCATCTCCTCTTTATATATGTTTAGTGCTGTTATCATGTCCTTGTTTCACTTTTGTTTTCAATTTGTGTGTTTGTGTGAAGAGGAGGAACAATGCAAATTATGTGTCTTTTCAGTATATAGGGTGTTACATAAAAATGACCTTCATCTATACCTATGTAGATTATAAGATACTGAATTTCAAACCTGATACCATAAACAGATGAAACTTTTGGGGTTCTCAGAATGGAGCTGAGTGCATTTTGCATATGGAAGGAACATGGATATTATCGTTCAGCAAATATTCACTTTCTCTTCAGCACCCCACCTCCATGACAGGAGTATAAATCTTCTTACCATTGTAGTTGGACTTAGCTGAGTGGCTTGTTTTGGCCAGTAGGATGTTAGCCAACATGGCTTGAACAGAAGCCAAAAATATGCATAAGACAACAAGTTAGGTTTGTTCATTTGTGTTCCATCTTTTACCAGAAGAATAAACTTTGAGTAAGTGCTGGTCTCAGGAAGATGAGAGATGTGTGAAATCGACTTGACCCCAATCTAAACCTTACAGTCAACTCACCTGAAATCAATCAAGAGCAGTCTTTTTAAGACAACATGCAAACAAATGAGTGAAAACTAAGTGCTTATTTTTTATGTCATTTGGAGTTCTGGGTGGTTTTTCACCTGGCATTCACTGTTGTAGCCCAGAACTGAAAAATACACTATCCCAACCCTTAACTTCAGTTTCAGCACACCAACCGTCATGATTCTGACCTTGGAAATATCCTGGCAGCATGATTCCTTTATTTTGATTCTAATTCAATGGAGGCTATCAAAATGGGAAATTGTTATGAGGCCTAAACAAAATGCAGTTATATAAAATCAATCAATCAGTCAACAAATAATTATTAGTGTCCTGCTATATGCTATATATAATGAGACTGTGGAAAAAAAGAGGATTCTATTCTCATTTAACTTACAGGCTAGCAAAGAAATTGGACATAAAACCATTTCTAAAACTAATTAAAAGAGACATATATTGGTCTTGATGTACTTTAAAGTCTAGCAAGGAAGTTGGGCTTGAAATTTGGTAAAAAAAAGAGAGAACTGGCCAAGCAACACATACACATAACAGACTCACTGGAGCAGCATTCATTCTGTGGTGGCACACAGAGACCTAGCATGGCCAGACATCAGACTTCAGGGGAAAGGCAAACTCTGTGGGCTTTTAAACCACATGATTAAGGAAAAAACAATTCTTTCAATAGTTTAATCAGAAAGACATGCTTTTAAATATGACATACTATAACCTTGGCTCCAACCCTACACTTCCGATTTGGTGTTTTTATTTGGAATGATACAAGCTCTTCCCTTGGTGTGATCAGGTTGTTGGGATTCAAAGTTTGCAGTTGCATTTATGTGACGAAGCAAGTTAGAAGAAATATTCACCACAAAAAGAACTACACTACATGGCTTGCTCAATTTTAAGTTCTAGGAACCACTTTGACAGTGACTCCTACTGGCTGACACTGGAGAATATAAGTCAGTGAAGATTTCAAGGAGGCCAGGAGTTGCAAGGGTCTGGATAATGATGGTAGCCAGTCTAAAACATGGACTCCATTAAATTATTGCATAGATTCCTTGGTGGGCCTAGTTAAAAGAGTTTACCATTTGGTGTCCTTACGCTCTTTAATCAATCAAGCTATAGTAACAAATATAAAAAACATTAGCACTAGACTTCCTCCTTCTTTCCTTATTTTCTTCATTCCTTCATTCCTCTATCCCTTTCTTCCTTACTGCCCACTTCCTTTCCTCTCTCTCCCTCTCTCTCTTTCACTACTCCAAAGTCTTATCTT
This sequence comes from Tamandua tetradactyla, assembly GCF_023851605.1. Classification (NCBI taxonomy): domain Eukaryota; kingdom Metazoa; phylum Chordata; class Mammalia; order Pilosa; family Myrmecophagidae; genus Tamandua; species Tamandua tetradactyla. Next base: position 127,236,052 of record NC_135329.1, on the reverse strand, counting down.
TCCCCCAGATTCATCACACCTGAGTTCCTACTTTGATAAATTCATCTGGTAGATGTTAGAAGTTGCCCACTCAATATTCATTCCTTCCTTCTGATTCAGAAATAAAATTCTGATTTTATTTAAGGTTGCTTAGCTAAAAGACATTTCCCAGACTCCCTTATAACAGGATATAACTGTGTAACTCAAGTCCCTGCCAGTGAGATGTTAGTTAAAGCTGATGGATCATTCTTTACAGAAACCTTTTTAAAGGAGCAGCTGGGGTGTGGCCTTTTGCTATATTTTCCTTTATTTTGTTCTGCCAACTGTAATGCAGACATGAATCCAGGATCTTGAACATTCTTGTGAAAAAAACTCAAAAATGCTTAGCCTCATTAAGAATGATGACTGAACATAAAATAGAAGAAGCTTGAAGCTCTGGTGATTTTTATAAATCTACCATAATAGCCCCAACTGCCCTTACTTCTGTACTTCTCACATTTTATGGGGAAAATTATCTTCTGTATTATTTAAGCTATTAGTATTTCTGGTCTCTATTACTAGCCATAAAAAACAATTTCTATTTGTTACACTTGTTGAGGATCTAAAACTCTATTTGACTGCACCTACGTATTGTTCTTTCCAACCTCATCACCAAATACTAAGCTCTGACTCTGAACTATAGCCCTATGACTGGAGCTTTGCATGCTGCCTGCTATTCTGTAATGTAACTGTGTCTTAGAAAAGTGTTTACTTCTAGGTTTCCTATTTATATCTCAAACTCACCATTATAACACCCATGTTATTTTATGCCTACCCCCTACATGTCTAGTCAACCATCTCTGATCTGTGGTCTTAGCCATCAAATTCCATTTCCCACATGTAAGACTAAACTCCTTCTACCATTTCAAATGTTCCCCAGCACAGGTTATTCCTAGCTATATGCTCACTTCTCTGAGTCTGCCTAGGTTCACTGCACTTAACCAGACACTTCATCCAGATATAGACAGCAATAGAACAAATGATGTCTATCTGTCTACCTATTAAATTCTACCAAATAAAGTCTATCCATTAAATGTATACCAAAATCCTTGATGTAACATACAAGAACTAGCCCCAACCGAAACTATCATTCCTATATTTTCTCCCACTACCCCAAATCATTATTTGTTTTATTTATTTATCTCTGTGTTGCTTCTTGTATCCCCTCTGAGTAAGTCCTATTATCTCTACCCTCAAAATATATCCAAAATCCTCATGCTTGTCACTAGCTATACCACATAGCATCATGATTAAGCTACTACTATACCAGGACAACTGCAGTAACCTACTGGGTTGTATTACTACTTCTCTCTCTTTCTCAGTCTGTACATAGATACCAGAGTGTTCTTTTCCAAATGTAATGAAGATCGTGTCACTCAAATAGCTTGTGTCACATTCAAAATACAAGGTAAGGTGCTTACAATGGCTTTCAAGGTCTTATGAGGTCCAGACCCCACTACCTTCATTTCCTAGGTTTTCTTCTTTGCTCACTGCACTCCCGCCTCTCTGGTGTCATGGTTATTCTCCAAACACACAAAGTAAGTTACTGCCTATTGACTTGGACATTTTCTTCTCTTGGGATCTCTTCACCCATATGTTCACGTGGTTGACTCTCCAACTTCAATCGGGTGTAATCCAATGTCCACCCCTGCACCATTTCAACCAAGATACTCTCCTGGCACTATATATTATCTTACCCTATTTTATTATATTAGTCATCATTATGTGAGAGCATATAATATGTTTGTTTACTTATTATCTGTATCACATCCACCCCCAACTTGAATGACAGCACTGTGACATCAAGGACTTTGTGTTTCAGTTTTTCATTTTGCTTTGTTTTTCTTTTTAACTGCTCTATTCATTGTATTTTGACCACTGCATATGAGTAATGTCTGGCATAAAGGGTTGCTTATAAAGTATTTGCTATGTAATGAATGGAATAACTATTCTTCTTCTGGACGAATCAGTAGTCTTTAGGTAGTTCTCTCAGTGAAAGCCAGTGAGTGGTAAATTCTCCTACTCATTATGAGTTTCTAAGCCTATATTATACCTCACATTTAAAAGTTCAGCTGGTTAGATAATTTTGGTTTAACAATTATTTCACCTCAATAGTTTGAAAATAATACTGCTTCTTCTGGCACCTCTCATTCCTTGTAAGATAGCACCAATCTAATTTTCTTATTATAAATTATCCCCCATTTAATCTTGGTGCCTTTTAGTTTTTCTCTTTATTCTTGAGTTTTACAGATTCATACAATGTGTCTAGGAATTTAAAAATATATATCCTGTGATTTTTCAATTGAGGGTTTAAGGTTTCTTTAAGTATAGAGAATTCTCAGTCATTACTTCCTTGATCATTTCTTCATCTTTCCTCTGAAACTCTTTTTAGACATCACATTAGCAATTTTTTATTCCTAGATCTTTAAGTGTCACTCTGAACAATTTTCTCATATATCTTCCAACTCAGTGATTCTGTTTTTGACACAGTCTGCTGATTATTTCTTCCTTCATTATTAACATGATTTTCAATTAGTTCTTTTTCATGAATACAGATACTGGCCTCTGTTTCATAACTTCTGTCTTTTGAAATTTTACTTTGGGAGCTCTTCCTGAGTGAAATCTTATTTTCTCACTCAGTGTACATCTTCTTCATGTGGTATTTAGGAAATAAAAATTCCAAATCAGAGATAATTCTTATATCAGGCCCTTGGGCACCTGTCCTAGGAAATACCCTAATTAGCAGGCTCAATCACAAGCCAACCTGGTAGCTATAATCACTTTTCTCAGCCACCAAGCAGTGAGATTTGCCTTAATTACCTACCTCAGAGAGAAGAGTCCTCATTAGATCACAACAGTCAAATCCACAGGCTCTCCTTTCTGATTTTGAGCTACAAAGTTATCTTCCAACTGATTACATTTCTCTACATTTCTAGCTCTCAGAGATAGACATCTTGTTTATCATCTGGTCATTTCTTTTTTGAATTTTTTTTTCTCATACTTATGTTATGAGGTGTGTATGTGTGTGTGATATTTGGGTATTTCTCTTTTTTAAATATTTTTACTGATAAATCTTAACATACAAACTTTCCATACAGGGTATACAATCAGTGGCTCACAGTATCATCACATAGTTGTTATTGATCACTATGACCATTATTTAGAATATTTGCATCACTCCAGAAAAAGAAATAAAAAAGAAAAAACTCATACATACCATATCCCCTTACCCCTCTCTTTCATTGACCACTACTATTTCCAACTACCCAATTTATTTAAGACTTCGTGTCCCCCCACATTATTTATAAATTTTATCCATATTTTTTACTCATTTGTCCATATCCTAGATAAAAGGAGCATCAGACACAAGGTTTACACAACCACAAGAATCAAGGCTACTAGCATGGCACACAGCTCAACAGTTTCAGGTACGTCCCTCTAGCCACTTCAATGTACCATAAACTAAAAAGGAATATCTATATAATGCATAAGAATAACTTCCAGAGTAACCATTCAACTCTGTTTGAAATCTCTCACTCACTGAAACTTTATTTTGTATCATTTCTCTCCTTTCCTTTTTGGTTAAGAAGGCTTTCTCAATCCCTTGATGCTGGGTCCTGGCTCATCCCAGGATTTCTGTTCCATGTTGCCACAGAGATTTACATCCCTGGGAGTTATATCTCATGGGGCTGGGAGGTGGGGGGGCGGGGGGGCGAGAGGAGGACAGTGAGTTCAATGCCATGTTGGTTTAGAGAGAGAGGCCACATCTGAGCAACAAAAGAGGTTCTCTGGGAGGTGACTCTTAGGCCTAATTTTAAGTAGGCTTTAGCCTATCCTTTGCAGGAATAAGTTTTATAGGAGCAAACCCCAAAATTGAGGGCTTGGCCTATTGGTTGTCTCTACTGCTTGAGAGAATATCAGAAATATTCCCAAATGGGGAAGCTGAATATTTTCTCCTTTTTCCTCAGTGCCTCAAGGAGACTGTGTTGATTTGAAAGGAGGCATGTACCCTAGAAAAGCCATGTTTTAATCAAAATCCTATTTCATAAAGGTAGGATAATTCTTATTCAAGACTGTATGTTTGAAACTGTAATCAGATCATCTCCCTGGAGATGTGATTTAATCAAGAGTGGTGGTTAAGATGGATTAGGTGACGACATGTCTCCACCCATTTGGGTGGGTCATGATAAGTTTCTGGAGTCCTATAAAAGAGGAAACATTTTGGAGAATGAAGGAGATTCGGAGAGAGCAGATAATGCTGCAGCACCATGAAGCAGAGTCCACAGCCAGTGACCTTTGGAGATGAGGAAGGAAAATGCCTCCTGGGGAGCTTCATGAAACAGGAAGCCAGGAGAGAAAGCTAACAGATGATGCCGTGTTCGCCATGTGCCCTTTCAGCTGAAAGAGGAACTGTGACTGTGTTCCCCATGTGCCTACTCACTTGAGAAAGAAACCCTGAACTTCATCAGCCTTCTTGAACCAAGGTATCTTTCCCTGGATGCCTTTGACTGGACATTTCTATTGACTTGTTCTAATTAGGACATTTTCTCAGCCTTAGAACTGTAAACTAGCAACTTATTAAATTCCCCTTTTAAAAGCCATTCCGTTTCTGGTATATTGCATTCCAGCAGCTAGCAAACTAGAACAGAGACCTTGCAAATACTTCTTTATTCACTCCCCAAATTACTCTGGTATATATCAGGGCATCAGTAAGGTATTCAACTAAACCAACCATGCAGGTTAAATTAGGAAATGCACTGCCTAAAACATAAATTTTGCACCAAATAAGCATCTCTCCCTTTGGTCTCAACAGAAGTTGAAGTTTTAAAATATGGACAATATCATCCTTTACCCTGTATTATGATACACCTTAATCCTATCCAGATCAGCTTCATTCATATCTCTACTCAAAGTCAGATCCCTTTTTCAACTTTTTAAACAGTTCCTGTATAGGGTACTGCTAACTCTCATAGCTTCAATGCTTTAATTCTGAGTCTCAGATATCACACAGATACCCAAAGTTTCTGGAATGACCAGGTTATAAACGTACAGCTCAGTATCTCAGAATTTAGAAATAACAGTTACAACTTGTGAATATATGTGACTGCTTTAAGAGCTTGCAATCTAGGACCCTTTATAATAGGCTCCAACCTAATAATCCACACTCCTGGGAATTTCTTTTTTAATTATGAACTCATAAGTCTTCAGTACTAGAAATATACTTGCATTTATTTTTATACTAGAGCCAAACCATGGTACTCCTTATTTTCTACATGTCCTTCTCATTTTCCTATACCAGTTCCCCTACTTTCCACTTTGCCAAATTTCTTATTTCATCATGTTCAAATTTCACCATATTTCATCATGTTCAAGTTCTATTAATATTTTCATACCCATCGCTAATGTCACTTCTTTCAGAAATTATTTCTTGTTCTCACCAGTCAGAAGCAGTGATTCAAGCTCTGATTTCATACAGCACATGTTCTCTCCTTCTCGTTGAGAACACTGAATATTCTTTCAACAAATTTTAGAGGCCTTCCCTGTGCCAGGGACTATGCTTGGTTCTGAAGCTAACAGAAGGCATAACAGAGCTAACAGAAGGCATAGCTCATCACTTCACGTCTTGTTTAGTATGTTTTTGCATGATGTATTTCTCCTATTAAAGTATAGGCTCCTTGAAGCCAACAATTCTGTCCACTCATTCTTTCTCCCTAATGGCCTCTTTTGCCAAATTGACATTCACTGAATTGAAACAAATTGAATAAAGGAATAAATTCATGAAAAATAAAATGACATACTCTCACCCTGATTAGATTATAATTGCTGAGATTGCTTGGCCATGCTTTATACATTTTGGACTCCCAGGTCTAGAAAAGCAGTTTGTTAAATAGTTCATGTTCAATAGGCAATTAATTGTGAAGGGTGATAACAGTGATATTTTTATCTTAATTTAGTTAGCTAAGGTGTACAGAAACTCATTACAATGTGAAAACCACTTTAAAATCATCTTATTATAAGTGATCCATAAACAAATTTAGAGATTAAAAAGTATTCATCTGTCTCTTCCTCTTATTACGGAACTAGAATAACTTTTCTCCTTTCCTTCATATAGTAACTTTTGTTTTCTAATTCCTTCAGGGTTTTAATCAATTCTTTTTCCCCTCATTGTACTAATTTCTTATTTTATCTTTGTCTCTATGTGCAATTCCAATTAGCCATCTAAAGATTCAATTACTATTTTTCTAATTTGATTTACTCAATTTCTGATTAAATAAATTCATGTGCTTCTCTTCCAAATTCTCCTATTTCTTACTTTAATGTTTTTCACGTATTTTTCCCTTGTTTTTATTCTAGCCATGAAATAAAATGGAAAGATTATTGAACAAGACCTGTTTAATCCCAGACAAATACTTTTCAGTGAGAATCATATTCCTTTTAAAGACACTTAAATATACTTTATGTCTCATGTTATATTTTTAAAATGATTTTATATTTAATGTTTTTGATTTCTTCATTATATCAATAGATCTCAAAAATTACAAACATAAAACAATATGAAGAATTTCCAGAAAGTCTCAGGATTCAACATTATTGAGTAAATACTTTTCAGAAGATATGTGAAAATCATTATGTAAGTAAGATAATCGAATATATTTATTTTAATCTTGATAACACACTGTTTCCAAATTCATTGCCTTTTATTCTTTCAGCTTCTCTGACATCAAAGCACTTACCATTTGTTCAGTCAAAATTTAATAAAAGGAGGAAACTGCTATGTATTTTCCCAAATGTTTACTGTGTTCACTTCTCATTTGCCAGTGTTTTGATTGGCAGCTTTATATGACCCTGGATTTTAATTTTATATGAAATTTGGTAGGAAGTATATTTTAGAAATTATTAGCAAAAAATGACTGCAGCTCCTCTGTATGTATTTTTTTTAAGGAAGCTTTTGTTTCTTCAAGTAGAATTCAATAGTCTTGATACGGAATATAATAGATATGCATTAACAGGCTGCAAACTCTTTTGCTACTTGTGGTATTAACTAAACAATTGCAAACCCTTTTAAAAATTACTTTCGTTGAAATATTTTGGTACACATTTAAGTTTTTATAGTTTTCCTAAAATATCCTGGCTTTCTGTTTTGGAGATTTTTCCTGTTGAAAATGTATTGAATATATATGGTCAAGACAGATGTGACATCTATGGGGGCAATGTTCCCCCCCCCAAAAAAAAAAAAAAAAAAAGAAATGAGTTGTTTTCATGATTTACATTTGATTGTCCCCTCAAGAAGTTCATGTCTGTGTTCTCTAGGATCTGGCTACTCCAAGTATGGCCCAGGCACTGGAACATTTCATCACTTGGCAACTTGTTAAAAATGCAGGTTCTCAGTCCTCAGCAGACTCCCTGAATAAAATCTGCATTTTAACAGAATCCTCAGGTAATTCATCTGCCTTTTATAATGTGAGAAGTACTGCCCTAAATAAATCTGTTATTATTTTAATACCATCTCCGTGCTTTTTTATCAGCTGACTTAAGAATGCATCACATGCCCTTGTCTGAGATTCCCAAGCCTTGAAGTTCACATTTTATTCTTCCATTAATAAGATAATCATTAGTGTGAAAGAGGATAAGCAAAGAAGAGAGACATACATAATGCTCACTAAGAAGGGGGAGGTAGTGAAAAGAAAATATAATAATTCTGTTGACAGAATGACGGTTTTTAAGTATCCTGAATTTCTAGTGAATGTAAAGATATCACTTTCTGCAGCATTGCTTATTTATTTGATGGAAAATTTTCCAAAACGTATCACACATTTCCACATCCACAAAAATAGGCCACACTGAACATAACATAACCTTTTCTTGATAAATACTGGTTATGATTACAAATTTCCTCAATAGAACTGTGCCTGACACAAAATGAGATGCAAGTTTAGTGAGTTATGCAGCCCTTAATAAAACCTATATTATTTTCCACAGACTACTAAGTTGTTTTCATTCATTTTTTTCTTAATTCAGTTCATTTATTTCTCTTTCCTCATAGCAATGTCACTTTCTGATTAACATTTCCACCACTCCTGGTAGGGGGTTCTTCTTCTCTCTGCTTTTGCTACTTCTACCATAGTATGATTTTGCTCCCCATCACTCTCTACCATATCAAGGCAGGTTTCTGTTACATATTGCTTTGTGATTATTTTTGCTTTTGTCTAGTGTTTTTACCTTTCCTGGCTTACGCACTTTCTTTTCCTTTATATCTTATCCCATCTGACAGTTTTAGACTTTTAAATTGTAATTTTATTCAATTTATATTCAAAATAAATAATGATATATTTGGATTTATATTTACTATCCTCCTTTTTGTTTTCCATTGCACTACATGTACCTGCTTTATGTTACTTTTTTCCTTTCTTTTCTTGCCTCCTTTTGTAGTAATTTTAATTTTCTCCCTAGTAATTTTGTTTTTTATGTTATCTTACTAGTTACCTGGATTGTCATATGCATCTTTGATTTATCACAGCCCAATAAAAATTACTACCACTCTCCCAATAATACTAAGACTTTAGAATATCTTAACTCTATTTACTTTGATCAATTTACATAAGTCATGCATTTTAATTCTCAGGATACTTAAATTTCTCAGACATTATTTTGTTTTGTACAGAAATACGCACTCAGCATCCATTTATATTTACCCACATATTTATCTATTTTCTTGCCCTCCATTTCTCTGAGCAATTTCATATTTCCCAATAGAATCATATTTTCAAGTTCTGAAGACTGCCTGTATTTAGTGAAGATCTGCTAACAATGAATTTTCTCATGTTTGCCAAAAAAATATGTTTTCACCTTGTTTTTGGAGATATTTTTGCTAGATACATACTTCTAGATAGGCAGTTATTTTTTTGCAATGCATTAGGATGGTATTGCATTTTTTCATTGGCTTCTACCATTTCTGTTAAGTCATTTCATTTTATTGATGCTTCAATGAAGGTAAAATGTCTTTCGTCTCTGTCTGATTTTAATATTTCCTCTTTTGTCTTTGGTTTTCAACTCTCTAATATGCCTAGGGGTGTGTGTATGTATGTGTGTGTGTTTATATTTAACCTGCTTGGGTTTGTCGAATTTCTTGACTATTTGTGCATGTACTTTATCAGTTTTGGAAAATTCTTAGCCATCATCTGTTCAAATATTGCTTCTGCTATTCTTTGTTTCCACTCCCTTCTGGGATTTCAACTACACAAACATAAGCCCTTTTCATTCTGTCCTACATGCCAAGAAATGGCAGAAGGAACATCTCTTGAGTGGTTCAAAGTTGTCTGCAGCAGACCTATGCTGTTACCAACACCAATTGGGAAATTTGGGTATGATTTAGAAATTTAGAAAAAAAAAAACTGGTTTGAAGGCATGAAGATGCTGATGCCATGAAACTGGGGGAACTACACTGAGAAAAGAGAATCTTGGAGAAATGAAATGACATTTGCATCTATTTTACCCAGTAGATTCTGACATGTGATGCAGATAAATGACCGAATCTGGAGTTAAAAGATCACGCTTTTCATACATTTTACAAATTGTAAAACCTAAGGAAGAGAAAAGTTAATCTTATTTCTAGGAGCAAAGTCATATTGTAAGCCTAGGTTTCTTCTCTCTTGTGGCATATGAAGGAGTACAAATAATATTGGTTTAAATTTAAATAAGTCTGCATTTGAATCTTGGCTCTATGACGAACAAGTACATGACTTAAAGTACATTACATAATCTCTCTGAAAATGTTTATATGTATTTACAATGGGGTTGATAGTAGAGCCAAATGTTTTTAGATTGTGGTGGTGATTAAAGGAAACTGTAATAAATGTGTTTGGCACAAAGCTGGTACTCAAAATGGCAACTCTTCTTGGAGAAGACTGAAGTTTTAATCATTAACCTTGATATAACTGCTACATTCTTTAAAATGTACATTAAAATGTGCTGTAAAAATGATACACTCTTTGTAGTAAATCATAAACATCTGACTAAAATATTGGAATAATGATTATATATGCTATATGACCAAACTTATGAACTCTCCAGGCTCTCATCCTTCAATATAAGTATGATTCTGCAAGAATCCAAGTTTCAGATATGTCTTTGCTGTCATTTCACCTGGCCAGCTGCTCTTGGTCTCATGCTACTCCTCCTGGAGACCCTAAGACAAAGAGATCTATTGAAAAGAAACAAAATTTGTTTTCCACAGGCTCATGCATTATATATTGACTATAACTTGTAATGTTTGGCATGTGCATGTGTTTTAATATTTATTAAGCAGTTACAGTGTGCCAGATACTCTTCCACTTATTTTAGGTGTATTAATATCTTGAGTCCACATGGAAAACCTGAGGTGGATATTATTA